>NC_092240.1:40111740-40126740 GCF_036320965.1 Panulirus ornatus
AAGAGACAGGAGGTCAAGAGAAAGGTGCAAGAGGTGAAAAAAAGGGCAAATGAGAGTTGGGGTGAGAGACTATCAGTAAATTTTAGGGAGAATAAAAAGATGTTCTGGAAGGAGGTAAATAGGGTGCGTAAGACAAGGGAGCAAATGGGAACTTCAGTGAAGGGCGTAAATGGGGAGGTGATAACAAGTAGTGGTGATGTGAGAAGGAGATGGAATGAGTATTTTGAAGGTTTGTTGAATGTGTCTGATGACAGAGTGGCAGATATAGGGTGTTTGGGTCGAGGTGGTGTGCAAAGTGAGAGGGTTAGGGAAAATGATTTGGTAAACAGAGAAGAGGTAGTAAAAGCTTTGCGGAAGATGAAAGCCGGCAAGGCAGCAGGTTTGGATGGTATTGCAGTGGAATTTATTAAAAAAGGGGGTGACTGTATTGTTGACTGGTTGGTAAGGTTATTTAATGTATGTATGACTCATGGTGAGGTGCCTGAGGATTGGCGGAATGCGTGCATAGTGCCATTGTACAAAGGCAAAGGGGATAAGAGTGAGTGCTCAAATTACAGAGGTATAAGTTTGTTGAGTATTCCTGGTAAATTATATGGGAGGGTATTGATTGAGAGGGTGAAGGCATGTACAGAGCATCAGATTGGGGAAGAGCAGTGTGGTTTCAGAAGTGGTAGAGGATGTGTGGATCAGGTGTTTGCTTTGAAGAATGTATGTGAGAAATACTTAGAAAAGCAAATGGATTTGTATGTAGCATTTATGGATCTGGAGAAGGCATATGATAGAGTTGATAGAGATGCTCTGTGGAAGGTATTAAGAATATATGGTGTGGGAGGCAAGTTGTTAGAAGCAGTGAAAAGTTTTTATCGAGGATGTAAGGCATGTGTACGTGTAGGAAGAGAGGAAAGTGATTGGTTCTCAGTGAATGTAGGTTTGCTGCAGGGGTGTGTGATGTCTCCATGGTTGTTTAATTTGTTTATGGATGGGGTTGTTAGGGAGGTAAATGCAAGAGTCTTGGAAAGAGGGGCAAGTATGAAGTCTGTTGGGGATGAGAGAGCTTGGGAAGTGAGTCAGTTGTTGTTCGCTGATGATACAGCGCTGGTGGCGGATTCATGTGAGAAACTGCAGAAGCTGGTGACGGAGTTTGGTAAAGTGTGTGGAAGAAGAAAGTTAAGAGTAAATGTGAATAAGAGCAAGGTTATTAGGTACAGTAGGGTTGAGGGTCAAGTCAATTGGGAGGTGAGTTTGAATGGAGAAAAACTGGAGGAAGTGAAGTGTTTTAGATATCTGGGAGTGGATCTGTCAGCGGATGGAACCATGGAAGCGGAAGTGGATCATAGGGTGGGGAAGGGGGCGAAAATTTTGGGAGCCTTGAAAAATGTGTGGAAGTCGAGAACATTATCCCGGAAAGCAAAAATGGGTATGTTTGAAGGAATAGTAGTTCCAACAATGTTGTATGGTTGCGAGGCGTGGGCTATGGATAGAGTTGTACGCAGGAGGATGGATGTGCTGGAAATGAGATGTTTGAGGACAATGTGTGGTGTGAGGTGGTTTGATCGAGTAAGTAACGTAAGGGTAAGAGAGATGTGTGGAAATAAAAAGAGCGTGGTTGAGAGAGCAGAAGAGGGTGTTTTGAAATGGTTTGGGCACATGGAGAGAATGAGTGAGGAAAGATTGACCAAGAGGATATATGTGTCGGAGGTGGAGGGAACGAGGAGAAGAGGGAGACCAAATTGGAGGTGGAAAGATGGAGTGAAAAGGATTTTGTGTGATCGGGGCCTGAACATGCAGGAGGGTGAAAGGAGGGCAAGGAATAGAGTGAATTGGAGCGATGTGGTATACAGGGGTTGACGTGCTGTCAGTGGATTGAATCAAGGCATGTGACGCGTCCGGGGTAAACCATGGAAAGCTGTGTAGGTATGTATATTTGCGTGTGTGGACGTGTGTATGTACATGTGTATGGGGGGGGTTGGGCCATTTCTTTCGTCTGTTTCCTTGCGCTACCTCGCAAACGCGGGAGACAGCGACAAAGTATAAAATATATATATATAAAATATATAAAATATATATATATATATATATATATATATATATATATATATATATATATATATATATATGTGCGTGTGTGTGTGTGTGTGTGTGTGTGTGTACGAGTCATTTGCATTATTTCCCTGCAAAAATCGTCCAAATGCCTCTCTCTTCTCTTTCACTAATAATCTTACTTTTTCATCCCACCACTCACTACCCTTTCTAATCTGCCCACCTCCCACGCTTCTCATGCCACAAGCATCTTTTGCGCAAGCCATCACTGCATCGCTAAATACATCCTATTCCTCCCCCACTTCCCTAACGTCCTGTACTCCCACCATATTTCATTCTGCACTCAGTCTCTCCTGGTACTTGCTCACATAAGTCGCCTACCCAAGCTCACTTTCTCTCACCACTCTCTTCAACCCAAACTTCTCTCTTCTTTTCTGAAAATCTCTACAAATCTTCACCTTCGCCTTCACAAGATAATAATCAGACATCCCTCCAGTTGCATGTCTCAGCACATTAACATCCAAAAGTCTCTCTTTCACGCGCCTATCAATTAACACGTAATCCAATATCGATTTCCGGCCATCTCACCTAGTTACATACGATTACTTTTGTATATCTCTCTCTTTAAACCAGGTATTCCCAGTCACCAGTCCCTTTTCAGCACACAAATCTACGAGCTCTTTACCATTTCTATTTACAACACTGAACACCCCATGTACACCAATTATTGCCTCAACTACCACGTTACTCACCTTTGCATTCAAATCATCCATCACTATAACCCGGTCTAGTGCATCAAAACTACTAAAACACACATCAAGACTACTAACACTTACCTGCTCCCAAAACACTTGCCTCTCATGATCTCTCTTCTCATGCCCAGGTGCATGGGCACCAATAATCACCCATCTCTCTCCATCCACTTTCAGTTTTACCGATGTCAATCTAGTGTTTACTTTCTCACACTCCATCACATACTCCCATAACTTCTGTTTCAGGAGTAGTGCTACTCCTTCCCTTGCCCTTGTCCTCTCACCAACCCCTGATTTTACTCCCAGAACATTCCAGAACCACTCTGCCCCTTTACCCTTGAGCTTCCTTTCACTCAAAGCCAAAACATCCAGGTTCCTTTCCTCAAACATACTACCTATCTATCCTTTTTTCTCATCTCAGTTACATCCAACCACATCTAGACACCCCAATCTCAGTCTTCGAGGAGGATGAGCACTCCCCGTGTTACTCCTTCTGTTTCCCTTTTAGAAAGTTAAAATACAAGGAGGAGAGGGTTTCTAACCCCTTCGCTCCCATCCCTTTTAGTCGCCTTCTACGACACGTGAGAAATGCGTGGGAAGTATTCTTTCTCCTCTGTCCCCAGGGATGAAGGTGAAAAAGAGGGCAAATAAGAGTTGGGATGAGAGAGTGATATACAATTTTAGGAAGAATAAAAGGATGTTTTGGAAGGAGGTAATTAAAGTACGTAAGACAAGAGAAGAAATGAGAACATCGGTGAAGGGGGCTACTGGGGAGGTAATAACAAGTAGTGGTGATATGAGGAGATGGAGTGAGTATTTTGAAGGTTTGTTGAATATGTTAGATGATAGAGTGGCAGATATAGGGTGTTTTGGTCGGAGTGGTGTGCGAAGTGAGAGAGTTAGGGAGAATGATTTGGTAAACAGAGAAGAGGTAGTGAAAGCATTGCGGAAGATGAAAGCCGGCAAGACACCTGGTTTGGATGGTATTGCAGTGGAATTTATTAAAAAAGAGGGTGACTGTCTTGTTGACTGGTTGGTAAGGATATTTAATGTATGTATGACTCATGGTGAGGTGCCTAAGGATTGGCGGAACGAATGCATAGTGCCATTGTGCAAAGGCAGAGGTAATAAAGGTGAGTGCTCAAATTACAGAGGTATAAGTTTGTTGAGTATTACCGCCAAACTATATGGGAAGTTATTGACTGAGAGTGTGAAAGCATGTAAAGAGTATCAGACTGGGGAAGAGCAGTGTGGTTTTCAGAAGTGGTAGAGGATGTGTGGATCAGGTGTTTGCTTTGAAGAATGTATATAAGAAATACTTAAAAAGCAAATGGAGTTGTATGTAGCATTTATGGATCTGGAGAAGGCATATAATAGAATTGATAGAGATGCTCTGTGAAAGGTACTAAGAATATGTGGTGTGGGAGGCAAGTTGTTAGAAGCAGTGAAAAGCTTTTATCGAGGATGTATATACGAGTAGGAAGAGAGGAAAGTGATTGGTTCTCAGTGAATGTCGGTTTGCGGCAGGGGTGCGTGATGTCTCCATGATTGTTTAACTTCTTTATGGATGGGGTTGTTAGGAAGGTGAATGCAAGAGTTTTGGAGAGATGGGCAAGTAAGCAGTCTGTTGTGGATGAGAGACTTTGGGAAGTGAGTCAGTTGTTCGCTGATGATATATCGCCCGTGGCTGATTCGGGTGAGAAACTGCAGAAGCTGGTGTCTGAGTTTGGTAAAGTGTGTGAAAGAAGAAAGCTGAGAGTAAATCATAATAAGAGCAAGGTTATCAGGTACAATAGGGTTGGGGGACAAGTCAATTGGGCGGTAAATTTGAATGGAGAAAAACTGGAGGAAGTGAAGCGTTTTAGATATCTATGAGTGGATTTGGCAGCGGATGGAACCATGGAAGCGGAGGTGAGTCACAGTGTGGAGGAGAGGGCGAAAGTTCTGGGAGTGTTGAAAAATGTGTGGGAGGAGAGGTTAAGTTAACCAACAATTACGAACTCTCATCATTTCCATTGTTCCAATCATTATAATTGGTCCGTTTATAGCTAAAGGTTCAGTCAACACAGTTGGTCCACTCACTTACACTGGTCTCTTCCAGTATTGGTCACCCAACACTTCTGGTACACTACTGCCTAGACTACCACGTCTGATCTACCACTCGTCATCCCACTCCTTCTGGTACATCACTAGTCTGTTCACCACTTCTGGTCCACCACTGTTCAGCACACTACGTCTGGTCGGAAAGCAAAAATGGGTATGTTTGAAGGAATAGTGGTTTCAACATGTTATAGGGTTGCGAGGCGTGGGCTATAGATAGAGTTGTGCGAAGGAGGATGGATGTGTTGGAAATGAGATGTTTGGGGACAATATGTCGTGTGAGGTGGTTTGATCGAGTAAGAAATGAAAGGGTAAGAAAGATGTGTGGTAGTAAAAAGCGTGTAGTTGAGAGAGCAGAATAGGGTGTTTTGAAATGGTTTGGTCACATGGAGAGAACGAATGAGGGAAGATTAACAAACAGGATATATGTGTCAGAGGTGGCGGGAACGAGGAGAAGTGGGAGACCAAATTGGAGGTGGAAGGATATAGTGAAAAAGATTTTGAGCGATCGGGGCCTGAACATGCAGTAGGGTAAAAGGCGTGCAAGGAATAGAGCGAATTGGAACGATGTGGTTTACCGGGGTCGACGTGCTGTCAATGGATTGAACCAGGGCATATGAAGCGTTTTGTGGGGCCTGGATGTGGAAAGGAAGCTTTGGTTTCGGGGCATTATACATGACAGTTAGAGACTGAGTGTGAACGAATGGGGCCTTTGTTGACTTTTCCTAACGCTACCTCGCGCGCCTGTGGGAGAGGGGGTTGTCATTTCATTTGTGGTGCGGTGGCGATTGGAATAAATAAAGGCAGACAGTATGAATTATGTACATGTGTATATATGTATATGTCTGTGTATGTATATATATTTATACATTGAATTGTATAGATATGTATATATGCTTGTGTGAATGTGTATGTATATGCGTGTGTATGTGGGTGGGTTGGGCAATTCTCTCCTCTGTTTCTTTGCGCTACCTCGCTGAAGCGGGAGACAGCGACAAAATATGATAAATGAATAGATATAAATATATCAAAAATTTAGTACTTTCCATCAAACTTACTGTAGGAAATGAAAATAATGGTATGTTACCATTTTCAGATTACATGATCCATAGGCAAGGAAACTAGTTTAAGTTTAGCATATACAGAAAACTGACCAATGTATGCTCATATATCCATTACTCATCTTTACATGACAGAGTTAAATTATCATCATTTCAGTCTATGTTCCATAGGGCATTACGTATTTGCAGTCCAGAGTATATTAATGATGAGTTTGAGAAGATATATCCTATTGGATCTAAGTTAAAGTACCCTTGATCTGCATGGGTAAATCCCCTAACTTAGCAAGAACGTCATTTATAGAGTTGAGCCGAAACCTCCCATTGCCACCAAGAATATTTTAGTTCTCCCTTTCGATAATAATTTTGCTTTACTTCCCATGTTGCTTAAATCCTTTAATGTAAATTTTGCCTTCAGCAATAATAATCCTATGAAGAATATCTTAATCAGGAACTCACCAGAAAATTCTCCTGGGTTCATCGACAAAGTGCCATGTAGAATTTGTGATAAGTTTTATATTGGGAAGACTGGTAATGATCTTTCTGTTAGACTTAAGCAACATAAATATAGCATAAGAAGGGGAAAAGAACAAAATGCCATTTTTACTCTCGTTAAAATCTTTGATCACTGTATTGAATGGAGTAATGCCACCTGAGTGGCATGTTCATTATCCAGTACCTCGAGAAACATAGGTGAATTTATTTTAAATATATATATATATATATATATATATATATATATATATATATATATATATATATATATATATATATATATATATATATATATATATATATATATATATATATATATATATATATATATATATATATACATATATATATATATATATATATACATATATATACATATATATATACATACATATAGAGATGCTCTGTGGAAGGTATTAAGACTATATGGTGTGGGTGGCAAGTTGTTAGAATCAGTGAAAAGTTTTTATCGAGGATGTAAGGCATGTGTACGTGTAGGAAGAGAGGAAAGTGATTGGTTCTCAGTGAATGTAGGTTTGCGGCAGGGGTGAGTGATGTCTCCATGGTTGTTTAATTTGTTTATGGATGGGGTTGTTAGAGAGGTGAATGCAAGAGTTTTGGAAAGAGGGGCAAGAATGAAGTCTGTTGTGGATGAGAGAGCTTGGGAAGTTAGTCAGTTGTTGTTCGCTGATGATACAGCGCTGGTGGCTGATTCATGTGAGAAACTGCAGAAGCTGGTGACTGAGTCTGGTAAATTGTGTGAAAGAAGAAAGTTAAGAGTAAATGTGAATAAGAGCAAGGTTATTAGGTACAGTAGGGTTGAGGGTCAAGCCAATTGGGAGGTAAGTTTGAATGGAGAAAAACTGGAGGAAGTAAAGTGTTTTAGATATCTGGGAGTGGATCTGGCAGCGGATGGAACCATGGAAGCGGAAGTGAATCATAGGGTGGGGGAGGGGGCGAAAATCCTGGGAGCCTTGAAGAATGTGTGGAAGTCGAGAACAATATCTCGGAAAGCAAAAATGGGTATGTTTGAAGGAATAGTGGTTCCAACAATGTTGTATGGTTACGAGGCGTGGGCTATGGATAGAGTTGTGCGGAGAAGGGTGGATGTGTTGGAAATGAGATGTTTGAGGACAATATGTGGTGTGAGGTGGTTTGATCGAGTAAGTAATGTAAGGGTAAGAGAGATGTGTGGAAATAAAAAGAGCGTGGTTGAGAGAGCAGAAGAGGGTGTTTTGAAATGGTTTGGGCACATGGAGAGAATGAGTGAGGAAAGATTGACCAAGAGGATATATGTGTCGGAGGTGGAGGGAACGAGAAGTGGGAGACCAAATTGGAGGTGGAAAGATGGAGTGAAAAAGATTTTGAGTGATCGGGGCCTGAACATGCAGGAGGGTGAAAGGCGGGCAAGGAATAGAGTGAATTGGATCGATGTGGTATACCGGGGTTGACGTGCTGTCAGTGGATTGAATCAGGGCATGTGAAGCGTCTGGGGTAAACCATGGAAAGCTGTGTGGGGCCTGGATGTGGAAAGGGAGCTGTGGTTTCGGGCATTATTGCATAACAGCTAGAGACTGAGTGTGAACGAATGAGGCCTTTGTTGTCTTTTCCTAGCGCTACCCCGCACACATGAGGAGGGAGGGGGATGGTATTCCATGTGTGGCGAGGTGGCGATGGAATGAATAAAGGCAGACAGTGTGAATTGTGTGCATTGGTATATATGTATGTGTCTGAGTGTGTATATACATGTGTACATTGAGATGTATAGGTATGTATATTTGCGTGTGTGGACGTGTGTGTATATACATGTGTATTGGGGTGGGTTGGGCCATTTCTTTCTTCTGTTTCCTTGCGCTACCTCGCAAACGCGGGAGACTTCGACAAAGCAAAATAAATGAATAAATAATATATATATATATATATATATATATATATATATATATATATATATATATATATATATATATATATATATATATATCCCTGGGGATAGGGGAGAAAGAATACTTCCCACGTATTCCCTGCTTGTCGTAGAAGGCGACTAAAAGGGGAGGGAGCGGGAGGCTGGAAATCCTCCCCTCTCTTTTTTTTTTCCAAAAGAAACAGATAAGGGGGCCAGGTGAGGATATTCCCTCAAAGGCCCAGTCCTCATCCTCTGTTCTTAACGCTACCTTGCTAATGCGGGAAATGACGACTAGTATAAATATATATATATATATATATATATATATATATATATATATATATATATATATATATATATATATATCTATTTATTTTGCTTTGTCTCTTTCTCCCGCGTTAGCGAGGTAGCGCAAGGAAACAGACGAAAGAAATTGCCCAACCCATCCACATACACATGTATATACATACACGTCCACACACGCAAATATACATACCTATACATCTCAACGTATACATATCTATACACACACAGACATATACATATATACACATGTACATAATTCATATTGTCTGCCCTTATCTATTCCCATCGACACCTCGCTACACATGAAATAACAGCCCCCTCCCCCCAAATGTGCGCGAGGTAGCGCTAGGAAAAGACAACAAAGGCCACATTCGTTCACACTCAGTCTCTAGCTGTCATGTAATAATGCACCGAAATCACAGCTCCCTTTCCACATGCAGGCCCCACAGAACTTTCCATGGTTTACCCCAGACGCTTCACATGCCCTGGTTCAATCCATTGATAGCACGTCGACCCTGGTATACCACATCGTTCCAGTTCACTCTATTCCTTGCACGCCTTTCACCCTCCTGCATGTTCGGGCCCCGATAACTCAAAATCTTTTCCACTCCGTCTTTCCACTTCCAGTTTGGTCTCCCACTTCTCCTCGTTCCCTCCACCTCTGACAAATATATCCTCTTGGTCAGTCTTTCCTCTCTCATTCTCTCCATGTGATCAAACCATTTCAAAACACCCTCTTCTGCTCTCTCAACCACTCTCTTTTTATTACCACACATCTCTCTTACCTTATTATTACTTACTCGATCAAACCATCTCACACCACATATTGTCGTCAAACATCTCATTTCCAGCACATCCACCCTCCTCCGCACAACTCTATCCATAGCCCACGCCTGGCAACCATATAACATTGTTGGAGCCGCTATGCCTTCAAACATACCCATTTTTGCTTTCCGAGACAATGTTCTCGACTTCCACACATTTTTCAACGCTCGAAGAACTTTCGTCCCCTCCCCCACCCTTTGATTCACTTCCGCTTCAATGGTTCCATCCGTTGCCAAATCCACTCCCAGATATCTAAAACACTTCAATTTCTCCAGCTTTTCCCCATTCAAACTTACCTCCTAATTGACTTGTCCCTCAACCCTACTGTACCTAATAACCTTGCTCTTATTCACATTTACTCTCAGCTTTTTTCTTTCACCCACTTCACCAAACTCAGTCACCAGCTTTTGCAGTTTCTCTCACGAATCAGCCACCAGCGCTGTATCATCGGCGAACAATAACTGAATCACTTACCAAGCTCTCTCATCCACAACAGACTTCATACTTGCCCCTCTTTCCAAAACTCTGGCATTTACCTCCATAACAACCCAATCCATAAGCAAATTAAACAACCATGGAGACATCACACACCCCTGCCGCAAACCTACATTCACTGAGAACCAATCACTTTCCTCTCTTCCTACACGTACACATGCCTTACATCCTCGGTAAAAACTTTTCACTGCTTCTAAAAACTTGCCTCCCACACCATACATTCTCAATACTCTCCACAGAGCATCTCTATCAACTCTATAATATGCCTTCTCCAGATCCATAAATGCCACATACAAATCCATTTGCTTTTCTAAGTATTTCTCACATACATTCTTCAAAGGAAACACTTGGTCAACACATCCTCTACCACTTCTGAAACCACACTGTTCTTCCCCAATCTGATTCTCTGTACATCACCTAATGCCATCGAACAGCAAGGATTTGAACCCGGAACTTTTGCGTAGTAGCTGGCAACGCTTACCAGTCAACTATGATCACCCTAACAGGGAAATGCGTATAAAGTTACTAATATTCGATTACCCTTCGTCTCACGCAAGAGGTCTGAGAAAATCCTGAGTTTTGAGAAATTTAGATGTTGGTGACTGAGTTTGAAAGTCCCCTAGGTTTATCAGCACAGAGGAATATGCTATGTGGCGTGTTAGTCTTAATGAAGAAACTTTGGAGGAAGAGGAGTGTTTTACATACCCGGGGTTGACTTAGCAGCAAGTGGAATCATGGAAGCGGAAGTGTGTCATGAGTGTGTGTGTGTGTGTGTGTGTGTGTGTGTGTGTGTGTGTGTGTGTGTGTGTTTAATGAGGAAAAGGTTGTGGGAGCACTGAAGAATGTGTGGAGATGGGTATGTTTGAAAGTACAGTAGAAAAAAAAGAAAAAAAATGTGAAAATATGTTACATTTTGCCAACAGTCTTTGCTAAGAAGTGTAAGGTTGGAATCTGTTTCCCTTCATTGTCTTTTGTCCATTAAACTCCAAAGTTAACCAACAATTACGAACTCTCATCATTTCCATTGTTCCAATCATTATAATTGGTCCGTTTATAGCTAAAGGTTCAGTCAACATAGTTGGTCCACTCACTTACACTGGTCTCTTCCAGTATTGGTCACCCAACACTTCTGGTACACTACTGCCTAGACTACCACGTCTGATCTACCACTCGTCATCCCACTCCTTCTGGTACATCACTAGTCTGTTCACCACTTCTGGTCCACCACTGTTCAGCACACTACGTCTGGTCCACCACTGCTCAGCCCACCACGTCTGGTCCACCACTGCTCAACCCACCATGTCTGGTCCACCACTGCTCAACCCACCACGTCTGGTCCACCACTGCTCAACCCACCACGTCTGATCCACCACTGCTCAGCCTACCACGTCTGGCCCACCACCGCTCAGCTCACCACGTCTGGTTCATCACTGCTCAGCTCTTTACGTCTGGTCCACCACTGCTCAGCCCACCACGTCTTATTCACCATTACTCAGCCCACTACGTTTGGTCCACCAGTGGTCAGCCCACCACCTATGGTCCACCAATGGTCACCCAGCCACTTGTGTTGCTTGAACCATAGATACTTCCAAATCGCATTTTGTGTAAAGTATAAACCACATCATCATCATCATTGTTTCCCGAAATATCATGTCTACACATGATCTTGGCTCAGCTCCCTCCGTCGCTCTCTCCACATCATCAACATCACAAAGCCACATTACCTAATCATTTCCTCACCGAACTACATTGTATATTGAACAGTAAATGATACATTTTCCTACTTTAAAAGTTTATATACATAAACTTCTTCAGTTATCTTCTGATGAGTACGCATCTATGCAGAGAGTTGTATCAATGCTCTACTACTTATATGAAGCTATATTTAAGATTTCATTTCTGGTAACTCCCGAGCTACACATCTTCCCAGACGGTGAATTCATGCCCCCTGTCTCCCACCACCCGGCCTTTCCCTAGCACCTGCCACACACACACACCAGCCCATCTCCTCTCCGCTGGTTCTTCCCTGACAGTTAATGCTCCACAAACTCCAGGTAATTGTGGTTTTTACCAAGTGGTCGGGAGTATCAGAGAGCCTCCTCTCTTCTCTTGGAAAACTGACGGAAGTTAGATTATGCCAAGCTAGATCTTAGAGCTGTTAGAGGGGGTCGGACGTGAGAAATCCTTGTCTGTTAGAATTTCAGAGAAGCAAGAGAGCTTTGCATTACCTTCAGGGAGGGACGATAGGTGTTCCAAACATATGATGTACATGTACTCCACGCGGCGTCTCGATACAAAAAACCATTGTCGACAAATTTTGACATTTTTATGTTTTGGATATAGAATCTGTTCCTTTGGATCGATGAACACGAAAATGACCATAAAAATGCTCGATTACTTGAGGTTTTCAAGATAAATTCACTATCGTATGTGTTATACGTATCGCTATGTTGGTGACACAATGCACAGTCACAGGCCTACTTAGATGGTCGTGATGCGTGCTCGCCTGTCGCCTGCCCCTTGTATACACTGTAGTCCTGGAGCGTCTCTTGTTACCGTCCAGTATTAGTCCACTGACATCGCTGAGCTCCATTTGCTCTGGTACCGTTTCTGTATCTCCGAGATGTCTTGAGAGAAACGTTCGCTGTGCTCATCGATCACTGCGCTGTAGTTAGCTGGCAAAAAATTCAGGCAAGAGTAGAAAAACTTCATTTTTAATGACATATAGAAGCCCATTTTCTTATAGGATGACAACAGGTTTTCTACAAGTTCCTTGTACTTGTTAACCGTAATATTTCCCAGAAAGTTATTTACTGCCAGCAGGAAAGCATTCCACGATGTTCTCTCGTCACCCTCTAGGATGAGGTCGAACTGCTTGTTTCTGAAGAGCTCGATAATCTATGGACCAACGAGAGCGTCCTTGTTCATTCTTGCTCCACTGATCCTTGGAAATTTCCCACCAGGTACCTAAACGCTAGCCCATTTTTATCTATAACCTCAATGTAGTTCTTGATGAGGCCTAGTTTGATGTGCAGAGGAGGCAGCAAAATCTTGCTGGATTCTGTTGGTGGTAGGTGCTGTTAGTTCTTTGTTTCTAGATTCAGCGACTTTAGGGAAGCCCATTCCTTCTTGTTTAGTGGAAATTTTTTGCTCAACTGTTCCATTCACACAGGAAACAATAAAACTTCGTGTAGCCTTGATGCAGTCTAGCAAGATGACCTTAAAGTCGCCACAAAGCTGCTATTCGTATCTCTTGTAGTTAATGCAGTTTGAAGATGCTTCATGTTGTATTGATTCCTTGATATGAACTGCATAACCAACTGGAATTGTCGGCAACATGTTGTCATCATGCAGCAGAACAGCTTTTAGACTTAACTCTGACGAATCTACGAATAGTCTCCACTTCTCAGGGTTATGATTAGTACTGAAGGCTGCCCATCAGACCATCTACATCGATGCAGGAGATAAGGTTACCTTCTATCTTAGAAAAGGGAGCTGTTGCAGTCACGAGCCCAACTGTTCTGCCGTATTCTTCGACGATTCCAGATCTCTGACGAGGTCGACTAATTCATGTTTGTGTGATCCTGTGTTGTTCCAGAGACGTCACGTTAGGTGTGAAATCAGGATCCCTTGATGTTTCATGGCTCACATGTTTCCCAAATTTCGTCATCATGTTCGTTTTCCGATTTCGGGGAAAATGAGTCCAGGGGATTCCGCACAGCAGATGGTAAATTCGAAAACGTAAGGTTCACTTTTCTTTATGGAAATAACTTGCTGGACTGAGGGCAAAATGCAGAAGTAATAGTCAGTGACGTAATCTGTCAGCTCTCTCCACACCACAGGAAGGGCAAAAGGCATCTATGACCTTTTGCGATTCAACCACTTGCGTAGGTTTGTTGCATAAGCATTGCAGCATAGGAATGGGGCGCATTGTAAGCATTCCTGATGATCGAGGTTATGACACGCATCTGTAATGCAAACGTCGTCTCCCTGCAAATATAAGAAAGGTTATCTGTACTGTTCACTGATTTACGAAGAAGTACATTTCAGCAGAATGACAGAAAATCAGGACATGGTACTGCAAACAGCAGCAAGCATTTCATTGTATTTCATTGCGTTGTATCGGTAAGAATAAATTGGCTTACAATCTGATAACAATATCTAAGCCAGCTTCAAGTCGAATACAGACAACAACAACTTGACAAGAGCACTAAACGAATAGAAACGTAGGGGTCCAAAAATAATAGATGAAACGAGTACGACACGTGTGCACTGGATGACTCCCCGGAAGGAAATGACACAATCCCTGGCCACTGATTGTATTACCCACTTCCCGCACTCTGATCTTACCTCAGAGTCGTACAGCGATAAAACCAGTGCAAATCGTACATATTGGAACGCACCCCGTATTTCTAGAACCAAAGCCATTTGACGATTTCAAGCTTCATAATCGTGCTCAACGCCCCAAAATTAAAGATTATTTTACTTTCATTCCCCAAAATTTTTGGCTGTTGATCAGTATAACATACGAAAAGAATATGTACATTTAAGAGGGGAGGGGGCGAAAATTCTGGGAGCCTTGAAGAATGTGTGGAAGTCGAGAACATTATCTCGGAAAGCAAAAATGGGTATGTTTGAAGGAATAGTGGTTCCAACAATGTTGTATGGTTGCGAGGCGTGGGCTATGGATAGAGTTGTACGCAGGAGGATGGATGTGCTGGAAATGAGATGTTTGAGGACAATGTGTGGTGTGAGGTGGTTTGATCGAGTAAGTAACGTAAGGGTAAGAGAGATGTGTGGAAATAAAAAGAGCGTGGTTGAGAGAGCAGAAGAGGGTGTTTTGAAATGGTTTGGGCACATGGAGAGAATGAGTGAGGAAAGATTGACCAATAGGATATATGTGTCGGAGGTGGAGGGAACGAGGAGAAGAGGGAGACCAAATTGGAGGTGGAAAGATGGAGTGAAAAAGATTTTGTGTGATCGGGGCCTGAACATGCAGGAGGGTGAAAGGAGGGCAAGGAATAGA
>NC_092240.1:40131740-40226740 GCF_036320965.1 Panulirus ornatus
CTCTGTACATGCCTTCACCCTCTCAATCAATACCCTCCCATATAATTTACCAGGAATACTCAACAAACTTATACCTCTGTAATTTGAGCACTCACTCTTATCCCCTTTGCCTTTGTACAATGGCACTATGCACGCATTCCGCCAATCCTCAGGCACCTCACCATGAGTCATACAAACATTAAATAACCTTACCAACCAGTCAACAATACATACACCCCCTTTTTTAATAAATTCCACTGCAATACCATCCAAACCTGCTGCCTTGCCGGCTTTCATCTTCCGCAAAGCTTTTACTACCTCTTCTCTGTTTACCAAATCATTTTCCCTAACCCTCTCACTTTGCACACCACCTCGACCCAAACACCTTATATCTGCCACTCTGTCATCAGACACATTCAACAAACCTTCAAAATACTCATTCCATCTCCTTCTCACATCACCACTACTTGTTATCACCTCCCCATTTACGCCCTTCACTGAAGTTCCCATTTGCTCCCTTGTCTTACGCACCCTATTTACCTCCTTCCAGAACATCTTTTTATTCTCCCTAAAATTTACTGATAGTCTCTCACCCCAACTCTCATTTGCCCTTTTTTTCACCTCTTGCACCTTTCTCTTGACCTCCTGTCTCTTTCTTTTATACTTCTCCCACTCAATTGCATTTTTTCCCTGCAAAAATCGTCCAAATGCCTCTCTCTTCTCTTTCACTAATACTCTTACTTCTTCATCCCACCACTCACTACCCTTTCTAAACAACCCACCTCCCACTCTTCTCATGCCACAAGCATCTTTTGCGCAATCCATCACTGATTCCCTAAATACATCCCATTCCTCCCCCACTCCCCTTACTTCCATTGTTCTCACCTTTTTCCATTCTGTACACAGCCTCTCCTGATACTTCCTCACACAGGTCTCCTTCCCAAGCTCACTTACTCTCACCACCTTCTTCACCCCAACATTCACTCTTCTTTTCTGAAAACCCATACTAATCTTCACCTTAGCCTCCACAAGATAATGATCAGACATCCCTCCAGTTGCACCTCTCAGCACATTGACATCCAAAAGTCTCTCTTTCGCACGCCTGTCAATTAACACGTAATCCAATAACGCTCTCTGGCCATCTCTCCTACTTACATAAGTATACTTATGTATATCTCGCTTTTTAAACCAGGTATTCCCAATCATCAGTCCTTTTTCAGCACATAAATCTAAAAGCTCTTCACCATTTCAATTTACAACACTGAACACCCCATGCATACCAATTATTCCCTCAACTGCCACATTACTCACCTTTGCATTCAAATCACCCATCACTATAACCCGGTCTCGTGCATCAAAACCGCTAATACACTCATTTAGCTGCTCCCAAAACACTTGCCTCTCATGCTCTTTCTTCTCATGCCCAGGTGCATATGCACCAATAATCACCCACCTCTCTCCATCAACTTTCAATTTTACCCATATTAATCGAGAATTTACTTTCTTACATTCTATCACATACTCCCACAACTCCTGTTTCAGGAGTATTGCTACTCCTTCCCTTGCTCTTGTCCTCTCACTAACCCCTGACTTCACTCCCCAGACATTTCCAAACCACTCTTCCCCTTTACCCTTGAGCTTCGTTTCACTCAGAGCCAAAACATCCAGGTTCCTTTCCTCAAACATACTACCTATCTCTCCTTTTTTCACATCTTGGTTACATCCACACACATTTAGGCACCCCACTCTGAGCCTTCGAGGAGGATGAGCACTCCCCGCGTGACTCCTTCTTCTGTTTCCCATTTTAGAAAGTTATATATATATATATATATATATATATATATATATATATATATATATATATATATATATATATATATATATATATATATATGTATATATATATATATATATATATATATATATATATATATATATATATATATATATATATATATATATATATATATATATATATATATATATATATATATATATATATATATATATACATATATGTATATATATATATATATATATATATATATATATATATATATATATATATATATATATATATATATATATATATATATATATATATTTTTATTTATATTTTTATTATACTTTGTCGCTGTCTCCCGCGTTTGCGAGGTAGCGCAAGGAAACAAACGAAAGAAATGCCCCCCCCCCCATACACATGTATATACATACGTCCACACACGCAAATATACATACCTACACAGCTTTCCATGGTTTACCCCAGACGCTTCACATGCCTTGCTTCAATCCACTGACAGCACGTCAACCCCGGTATACCACATCGCTCCAATTCACTCTACTCCTTGCCCTCCTTTCACCCTCCTGCATGTTCAGGCCCCGATCACACAAAATCTTTTTCACTCCATCTTTCCACCTCCAATTTGGTCTCCTTCTTCTCCTTGTTCCCTCCACCTCCGACACATATATCCTCTTGGTCAATCTTTCCTCACTCATCCTCTCCATGTGCCCAAACCACTTCAAAACACCCTCTTCTGCTCTCTCAACCACGCTCTTTTTATTTCCACACATCTCTCTTACCCTTACGTTACTCACTCGATCAAACCACCTCACACCACACATTGTCCTCAAACATCTCATTTCCAGCACATCCATCCTCCTGCGCACATCTCTATCCATTGCCCACGCCTCGCAACCATACAACATTGTTGGAACCACTATTCCTTCAAACATACCCATTTTTGCTTTCCGAGATAATGTTCTCGACTTCCACACATTCTTCAAGGCCCCCAGGATTTTCGCCCCCTCCCCCACCCTATGATCCACTTCCGCTTCCATGGTTCCATCCGCTGCCAGATCCACTCCCAGATATCTAAAACACTTCACTTCCTCCAGTTTTTTCCATTGAAACTCACCTCCCAATTGACTTGACCCTCAACCCTACTGTACCTAATAACCTTGCTCTTATTCACATTTACTCTTAACTTTCTTCTTCCAACCACTTTTCCAAACTCAGTCACCAGCTTCTGCAGTTTCTCACATGAATCAGCCACCAGCGCTGTATCATCAGCGAACAACAACTGACTCACTTCCCAAGCTCTCTCATCCCCAACAGACTTCATACTTGCCCCTCTTTCCAAAACTCTTGCATTTACCTCCCTAAGCATCTATATATATATATATATATATATATATATATATATATATATATATATATATATATATATATATATATATATATATATATATATATATATATATATATATATATATATATATATATATATATATTGATTGAGAGGGTGAAGGTATGTACAGAGCATCAGATTGGGGAAGAGCAGTGTGGTTTCAGAAGTGGTAGAGGATGTGTGGATCAGGTGTTTGCTTTGAAGAATGTATGTGAGAAATACTTAGAAAAGCAAATGGATTTGTATGTAGCATTTATGGATCTGGAGAAGGCATATGATAGAGTTGATAGAGATGCTCTGTGGAAGGTATTAAGAATATATGGTGTGGGAGGAAAGTTGTTAGAAGCAGTGAAAAGTTTTTATCGAGGATGTAAGGCATGTGTACGTGTAGGAAGAGAGGAAAGTGATTGGTTCTCAGTGAATGTAGGTTTGCGGCAGGGGTGTGTAATGTCTCCATGGTTGTTTATTTTGTTTATGGATGGGGTTGTTAGGGAGGTGAATGCAAGAGTTTTGGAAAGAGGGGCAAGTATGAAGTCTGTTGGGGATGAGAGAGCTTGGGAAGTGAGTCAGTTGTTGTTCGCTGATGATACAGCGCTGGTGGCTGATTCATGTGAGAAACTGCAGAAGCTGGTGACTGAGTTTGGTAAAGTGTGTGAAAGAAGAAAGTTAAGAGTAAAAGTGAATAAGAGCTAGGTTATTAGGTACAGTAGGGTTGAGGGTCAAGTCAATTGGGAGGTGAGTTTGAATGGAGAAAAACTGGAGGAAGTGAAGTGTTTTAGATATCTGGGAGTGGATCTGGCAGCGGATGGAACCATGGAAGCGGAAGTGGATCATAGGGTGGGGGAGGGGGCGAAAATTCTGGGAGCCTTGAAGAATGTGTGGAAGTCGAGAACATTATCTCGGAAAGCAAAAATGGGTATGTTTGAAGGAATAGTGGTTCCAACAATGTTGTATGGTTGCGAGGCGTGGGCTATGGATAGAGTTGTGCGCAGGAGGATGGATGTGCTGGAAATGAGATGTTTGAGGACAATATGTGGTGTGAGGTGGTTTGATCGAGTAAGTAACGTAAGGGTAAGAGAGATGTGTGGAAATAAAAAGAGCGTGGTTGAGAGAGCAGAAGAGGGTGTTTTGAAATGTTTCGGGCACATGGAGAGAATGAGTGAGGAAAGATTGACCAAGAGAATATATGTGTCGGAGGTGGAGGGAACGAGGAGAAGAGGGAGACCAAATTGGAGGTGGAAAGATGGAGTGAAAAAGATTTTGTGTGATCGGGGCCTGAGCATGCAGGAGGGTGAAAGGAGGGCAAGGAATAGAGTGAATTGGAGCGATGTGGTATACCGGGGTTGACGTGCTGTCAGTGGATTGAATCAAGGCATGTGAAGCGTCTGGGGTAAACCATGGAAAGCTGTGTAGGTATGTATATTTGCGTGTGTGGACGTATGTATATACATGTGTATGGGGGGGGGTTGGGCCATTTCTTTCGTCTGTTTCCTTGCGCTACCTCGCAAACGCGGGAGACAGCGACAAAGTATAATAAAAAAAATAAAAAATATATATATATATATATATATATATATATATATATACATATATATATATATATATATATATATATATATATATATATATATATATATATATATATATATATATATATATATATATATATATATATATATATATATATATATAGGAAAGGATCACAATTTTGCGCGTGATCAAGATATTCCTATGAGTCCAAAGGGAAAATGAAACAATGAGTTCCCAAGTGCACATTCGTGTAATAATCACATCATCAGGGGAGACAGCGCTAGGCAAAGACAACAGAGGCCACATTCGTTCACACTCAGTCTCTAGCTGTCATGTATGATGCACCGAAACCACAGCTCCTTTTCCACATCCAGGGCCCACAGAACTTTCCATTGTTTACCCCAGACACTTCACATGCCCTGGTTCAATCCATTGACAGCACGTCTCCCCGGTATACCACATCGTTCCAATTCACTCTATTCCTTGCACACCTTTCACCCTCCTGCATGTTCAGGCCCCGATCACTCAAAATCTTTTTCACTTAACCTTTACACATCCAATTTGGTCTCCCACTTCTGGTTCCCTCCACCCCTGACACATATATCCTCTTGGTCAATCTTTCCTCACTCATTCTCTCCATGTGCCAAACCATTTCAAAACACCCTCTTCTGCTCTCTCAACCACACCCTTTTTATTACCATACATCTCTCTTACCCTCTTATTACTTACTCGATCAAACCACTTCACACCACATATTGTCCTCAAACATCTCATTTCCAGCACATCCACTCTCCTCCGCAAAATCTATATCCCACGCCTCGCAACCATATAACATTATTGGAACCACTATCCCTTCAAACATACCCATTTTTGCTTTCAAAGATAATGTTCTCGGCATCCATACTTTCTTCACCGCTCCGAGAACTTTCGCCCCCGCCCCCACCCTATGATTCCCTTCCTCTTCCGTGGTTCCATTCACTGCCAAATCCACTCCCAGATATCTAAAACACCTCACTTCCTCCAGTTTTTCTACATTCAAACTTACCTCCAAATTGAATTGTCCCTCAACCCTACTGTACCTAATAACCTTGCTTTTACTCACATTTTCTCTCAGCTTTCTTCTTTCACACACTTTACCAAACTCAGTTACCAGCTTCTGCAGTGTCTCACACGAATCAGCAACCAGCGCTGTGTCATCAGTGAACAACAACTGACTCACTTCCCAAGCTCCCTCATCCACAACAGACTGCATACTTGCCCCTCTTTTCAAAACTCTTGCATTCACCTCCCTAACAACCTCATCCATAAACAGATTAAACAACCATGGAGACATCACGCACCCCTGCCGCAAACCTACATTCACTGAGAACCAATCACTTTCCTCTTTTCCTACACGTACACATGCCTTACATCTTCAAGAAAAACTTTTCACTGCTTCTAACAACTTGCCTCCCACACCATATATTCTTAATACCTTCCATAGAGCATTTCTATTAACTCTATCATATGCCTTCTCCAGATCCATAAATGCTACATACAAATCCATTTGCTTTTCTAAGTATTTCTCACATATATTTTCAAAGCAAACACCTGATCCACAACTCCTATACCACTTCTGAAACCACATTGCTCTTCCCCAATCTGATGCACTGTACATGCCTTCACCCTCTCAATCAATACTCTCCCATATAATTTCCCAGGAATACTCAACAAACTTATAACTCTGTAATTTGAGCACTCACTTTTATCCCCTTTGCCTTTGTACAATGGCACTATGCAAGCATTCCGCCAATCCTCAGGCACCTCACCATGAGTCATACATACATTAAATAACCTTACCAACCGGTCAACAATACAGTCACCCTCTTTTTTGATAAATGCCACTGCAATACCATCCAACCCCGCTGCCTTGCCGGCTTTCATCTTCCGCAAAGCTTTTACTACCTCTTCTCTGTTTACCAAATCATTCTCCCTAACCCTCTCACTTTGCACACCACCTCGACCAAAGCACCCTATATCTGCCGCACATTCAACAAACCTTCAAAATACTCACTCCATGTTCTCACATCACCACTACTTGTTATCACCTCCCCATTAGCTTCCTTCACTGAAGTTCCCATTTGTTCCCTTGTCTTACGCACTTTATTTACCTCTTTCCAAAACATCTTTTATTCTCCCTAAAATCTAATGATACTCTCTCACCCCAACTCTCATTTACCCTTTTCTTCACCTCTTGCACCTTTCTCTTGACCTCCTGCCTCTTTCTTTTATACATCTCCCAGTCATTTGCATTATTTCCGAGCAAAAATCGTCGAAATGCCTCTCTCTTCTCTTTCACTAACAATCATTTTTCTTCATCCCACCACTCACTATCCTTTCTAATCTGCCCACCTCCCTCGCTTCTCATGCCACAAGCATCTTTTGCGCAAGCCATCACTGCTTCCCTAGATACTTCCTATATATATATATATATATATATATATATATATATATATATATATATATATATATATATATATATATATATATATATATATATATATATATATATATATATATATATATATATATATATATATATGTATATATATATATATATATATATATATATATATATATATATATATATATATATATATATATATATATATATATATATATATATATATATATATATATTTTTTTTTTATTTTTTTTTATTATACTTTGTCGCTGTCTCCCGCGTTTGCGAGGTAGCGCAAGGAAACAGACGAAAGAAATGGCCCAACCCCCCCCCCCATACACATGTATATACATACGTCCACACACGCAAATATACATACCTACACAGCTTTCCATGGTTTACCCCAGACGCTTCACATGCCTTGATTCAATCCACTGACAGCACGTCAACCCCTGTATACCACATCGCTCCAATTCACTCTATTCCTTGCCCTCCTTTCACCCTCCTGCATGTTCAGGCCCCGATCACACAAAATCCTTTTCACTCCATCTTTCCACCTCCAATTTGGTCTCCCTCTTCTCCTCGTTCCCTCCACCTCCGACACATATATCCTCTTGGTCAATCTTTCCTCACTCATTCTCTCCATGTGCCCAAACCATTTCAAAACACCCTCTTCTGCTCTCTCAACCACGCTCTTTTTATTTCCACACATCTCTCTTACCCTTACGTTACTTACTCGATCAAACCACCTCACACCACACATTGTCCTCAAACATCTCATTTCCAGCACATCCATCCTCCTGCGCACAACTCTATCCATAGCCCACGCCTCGCAACCATACAACATTGTTGGAACCACTATTCCTTCAAACATACCCATTTTTGCTTTCCGAGATAATGTTCTCGACTTCCACACATTTTTCACGGCTCCCAAAATTTTCGCCCCCTCCCCCACCCTATGATCCACTTCCGCTTCCATGGTTCCATCCGCTGCCAGATCCACTCCCAGATATCTAAAACACTTCACTTCCTCCAGTTTTTCTCCATTCAAACTCACCTCCCAATTGACTTGACCCTCAACCCTACTGTACCTAATAACCTTGCTCTTATTCACATTTACTCTTAACTTTCTTCTTCCACACACTTTACCAAACTCCGTCACCAGCTTCTGCAGTTTCTCACATGAATCCGCCACCAGCGCTGTATCATCAGCGAACAACAACTGACTCACTTCCCAAGCTCTCTCATCCCCAACAGACTTCATACTTGCCCCTCTTTCCAAGACTCTTGCATTTACCTCCCTAACAACCCCATCCATAAACAAATTAAACAACCATGGAGACATCACACACCCCTGCCGCAAACCTACATTCACTGAGAACCAATCACTTTCCTCTCTTCCTACACGTACACATGCCTTACATCCTCGATAAAAACTTTTCACTGCTTCTAACAACTTGCCTCCCACACCATATATTCTTAATACCTTCCACAGAGCATCTCTATCAACTCTATCATATGCCTTCTCCAGATCCATAAATGCTACATACAAATCCATTTGCTTTTCTAAGTATTTCTCACATACATTCTTCAAAGCAAACACCTGATCCACACATCCTCTACCACTTCTGAAACCACACTGCTCTTCCCCAATCTGATGCTCTGTACCTGCCTTCACCCTCTCAATCAATACCCTCCCATATAATTTACCAGAGAGAGAGAGAGAGAGAGAGAGAGAGAGAGAGAGAGAGAGAGAGAGAGAGAGAGAGAGAGAGAGAATGATATCACTAGTCGCAATGGAATTTTGAGAGTAAAAGTATATACATATATCTGTATGGCAATGTATATATATATATATATATATATATATATATATATACATATATAGATAGATAGATAGATAGAGAGAGAGAGAGAGAGAGAGAGAGAGAGAGAGAGAGAGAGAGAGAGAGAGAGAGAGAGAGAGAGAGAGAGAGAGAGAGAGAGAGAGAGAGAGAGAGAGAGAGAGAGAGAGAGAGAGAGAGAGAGAGAGAGAGAGAGAGAGAGAGAGAGAGAGAGAGAGAGAGAGAATGATATCACTAGTCGCAAAGGAATTTTGAGAGTAAAAGTATATACATATATCTGTATGGCAATGTATAACCGATGCAACTTTTCTGTACGCAGTGATGTCAGTTATGTCTGACGTTAGGGAAACAGAGCCACATATACGCCGTTTCCGCCTCCGCTTCACAAAGCGACAATTTTCCGAGACAAATGTTAAAAACATTAAGTCTAACTGTTTGAAAGTTTTTATTTTATTCTAGACAATCATGGCGGCATCAGAGACAGATGTAATGTAGAGATTATCGTCAAAAAAACTCCCAAAATTTTTCTCTTCTGAGCGAAATTAAGTAACTGAGAATTACTTATATTCTCACGAGTCTACTTAATGCTACTTAGAAATCTTGTATTCCATGGTATGAGCTTTAGGATCTACATTCATAAATAAATAAAGAATTATCTTCGAGCACTAAAGATATACTGGAATCTACGGAACATATCAGTTGATAAAATCGAAATTCAATTTACGTGTTAAACATATCTTTCTATAATGAAAAAGTGAACTAAAACACAAGATTCCCATGAAGAAATTAGATCGAAATGATATAGTTAGTTTTCAGTTTCATATAACATAATTCAAGCCTCGACCTTATACAAAATATCCGCACATGGGACCTACTCCGGCACCAGACAACTTGACATGGTATTGGATTAGGTAAGAACGAAGCTCACGCACTCCAAGTTGAAAAAGGAATAGTTAATTTCGGATTCATCAATGGTCATACAGCAAGAGAGGATTCCATATAATGTAAACTTGGCTTTCTGATCAGAGTTCTAGTAGAGATGGTTCTGATGAATGTATATACATCAATCATGCTTCCACAATCTTTACTCATGTGATCACCTTCATATCTCAGGCCACTGTAAGGATTTAGACTGTATTCCAGACAGATGTTACTGAAAAGAGTATAAATTTTATCGAAAAACAGTTCAAGTAAATGACATGAAAAATCTTTTTGAGAATCGATCGAGAATTTTCTGAGATATTAAGAATTTCAAGAACGAAGTACAATATGATGAAGGCTACAGGTCTTAGGTCATTTTTACATCCAATGGCACGTCTAAACTTCTTCACTGCTTTGGGAAGTTCATTAGAAGCTGGAAACCAAGAATACTTTTCCTTACGTCGATTATAAAAAAAACAAAAAAAAAAAAAGGAATAGCGCCATTTTTGATTTTAGATCAGAAGTAAAATAACTAGTGATTAGTCATTTGACTTTAGATATGAGACAAAATTGTGAAGACACTGGGGTAGGACGCATTCACGGGCAGCCTGGTATTGAACGCTCTGGTTCGGATCCTGGTTGCATCAGTCGGTCCACAGTCAACCCAGCTTTTCATCCTCTCCTATGGGTTGGTCGATAAATTCGATACCTGATTTATGCTAAGATGGTCTTCATTACAATATCTAGTTGCCCTTACTGTCTGAGTAAACATATAAATAAGACATCTCCCTTTAAAATGAAGATTGAAGAAGGAAAAAATAAAACCATAAGGGATATTGAAGAAATAGAAGCATCTCATAATCCGACTGAAGCAAAATTTGCTAAGTCTTCCGAGAGGTGAAGGTTATGAATGTTAGAAGCCCCACCTCCTTTCATGGTCGAGTTTATCCACGACATTACGTAAAAGAATCAGTGATATCTGGTCTTAAATGCTTACCACTCCTCTCTCCTGTGAGCGATATCGCTTAAATTCACCCCGATTCAGAAGAGGAATAAAGAAATCGTTGTGTTTAGACACAAATGTCCTCAATCAGTTTTATGGCAACAGAATCATAAATATAGTCTCGTAAGAATGAGGTTGAATGAGACATTAGAAACAAAGGAAATTATATATTTATTTTTTATAGAAATCTCTGGTGACACATCACAATGCATTGTCATGCATATAAACGATCTTGCCTCTCCCTGGGGGTAGGGGAGAAAGAATACTTCCCACGTATTCCCGTGTGTCGTAGAAGCGAATAAAGGAGGCAGGAGAGAAGGGCAGGAACCCCCCGGCTTGTATTTAGAATTCTAAAAGGGGAAACAGAAGGACTCATGTGGGGAGTGCTCATCCTCCTCAAAGGCTCAGACTGGGGTGTCTATATGTGTGTATGTTTTGGCTCTGATTTAAACGAAGCTCAAGGGTAGAGGAGAAGAGTGGTTTAGGAATGTCTTGGGATTAAAGTCAGGGGTTAGTGAGAGGACAGGAGCAAAGGAAGGAGTAGCACTACTCCTGAAGCAGTCGTTGTGGAAATGCATCCTCCCCCCCAACCAACACCACCACCAGCAAGGCAGTGCCCTCCTGAACATGCAGGAGGGTGAAAGACGTGCAAGGAATAGAGTGAATTGGAACAATACGGTATACCGGCGTCGAGGTGCTGTCAGTAGATTGAACCAGTGCATGTGAAGCGTCTGTGGTAAACCATGGAAAGTTTTGTGGAGCCTGGATGTGGAAAGGGAGCTGCGGTTTCAGTGGATTATACATGACAACTAGAGACTGAGTGTGAACGGATGTGGCCTTTGTTGTCTTTTCCTAGCGCCACCTCGTGCACATGCAGGGGGAGGGGGTTTTCATTTCATGTGTGGCGGGGTGGCGACGGGATGAATAAGGGCAGACCGTATGAATTATGTACATGTGTATATATGTATATGTCTGTGTGTGTGTATATATGTATTTGTTGAGATGTATAGGTATGTATATGTGCGTGTGTGAACGTGTATGTATATGAATGTGTATGTGGGTAGGTTGGGCCATTCTTTAGTGTGTTTCCTTGCGCTACCTGGCTAACGTGGGAAACAGCGACAAAGTAGAATAAATAAGAAAGAATGATAACATATATATATATATATATATATATATATATATATATATATATATATATATATATATATATATATATATATATATATATATATATATATATATATATCTTTTGCGCAATCCATCACTGATTCCCTAAATACATCCCATTCCTCCCCTACTCCCCTTACTTCCATTGTTCTCACCTTTTTCCATTCTGTACTCAGTCTCTCCTGGTACTTCCTCACACAAGTCTCCTTCCCAAGCTCACTTACTCTCACCACCCTCTTCACCCCAACATTCACTCTTCTTTTCTGAAAACCCAAACAAATCTTCACTTTCGCCTCCACAAGATAATGATCAGACATCCCTACAGTTGCACCTCTCAGCACATTAACATCCAAAAGTCTCTCTTTTGTGCGTCTATCAATTAACACGTAATCCAATAACGCTCTCTGGCCATCTCTCCTACTTACATACGTATACTTATGTATATCTCGCTTTTTAAACCAGGTATTCCCAATCACCAGTCCTTTTTCAGCACATAAATCTACAAGCTCTTCACCATTTCCATTTACAACACTGAACACCCCATGTATACCAATTATTCCCTCAACTGCCACATTACTCACCTTTGCATTCAAATCACCCATCACTATAACCCGGTCTTGTGCATCAAAACCACTAACACACTCATTCAGCTGCTCCCAAAACACTTGCCTCATGATCTTTCTTCTCATGCCCAGGTGCATATGCACCAATAATCACCCATCTCTCCCCATCAACTTTCAGTTTTACCCAAATCAATCTAGAATTTACTTTCTTACACTCTATCACATACTCCCACAACTCCTGATTCATGAGTAGTGCTACTCCTTCCCTTGCCCTTGTCCTCTCACTAACCCCCAAGACATTCCGAAACCACTCTTCCCCTTTACCCTTGAGCTTCGTTTCACTCAGAGCCAAAACATCCAGGTTCCTTTCCTCAAACATACTACCTATCTCTCCTTTTTTCTCATCTTGGTTACATCCACACACATTTAGACACCCCAATCTGAGCCTTCGAGGAGGATGAGCACTCCTCGCGTGACTCCTTCTTCTGTTTCCCCTTTTAGAAAGTTAAAATACAAGGAGGGGAGGGTTTCTGGCCCCCGCTCCCGTCCCCTCTAGTCGCCTTCTACGACACGTGGGGAATGCGTGGGAAGTATTCTTTCTCCCCTATCCCCAGGGATATATATATATATATATATATATATATATATATATATATATATATATATATATATATATATATATATATATATATATATATATATATATATATATATATATATATATATATATATCCCTGGGGACAAGGGAAAATAATTATGAATTTTGGAGGAAATAAAAAAAACCTGTCTTTTGAAATGGCCAGATCGTAGTTATTGGGAAAGACGTAAGAATTCTTTTTTATACCAAAGGTTCCAGTCACGGACAAAAGTATACATCAAGGGTGGACCTTATTTGAAATATAAAGGGAATTATGAAGCAGAAAAAGAAAAGAATAGGAAAGAAATTCCACCATCTAAACAGGACTACCAGTTTCTTAGAGGCAGACTTTGTTATTTCCGTTATGGTGGGATGACTTGATTCACATAACTTGATTCATCTGGGATGAGCAGCAACGGAAGAGCAAATAGAACACTGCCTTCTCAGCATCTTTACACTTATTCACCGCTAAAACCCTTTTATAGGATGAAGTCGAAGGGTGTGACTACCCTTTAGAACAGTGATGTTACGTAGAAAAACACTGAGGGCCAAATGGTGCCATAGAAGATTTCGATCGAGCCATAAATCTTTTGTGAAAATTATTAAGCTCTAGATATATTGCACAAAAATGTTTGTTACTTAGAACATTAAAGACTAACAATTTGTTTGCCTTAGTTCAATAATCTGAATATTTTCCATTACACTTACAGTAAATATGTACAATCTCTCTTATCTAACTACTTATGATTATCATTCTTTATGCTCTCTCTTTCAAACCGTAGGAGACAAGTGCGTTCAACACATGCAGCTTGCCGGCTTCGTAGTAAATACCCCTGCAGAAAGACACCTTTATTAGATTTCTAAGCCTTTGCCACTAGTCAGTCTACACCCGTACACTGGCTGCACCTTGCGTCTCCAGCCAGAGGGATAGCATGAGAACATAGCTACTTTAATGCATATTTCAGTGGAAAAACGCAGCAAATAAACATCATTACTTACCCGTCATATGGTCCTGGCCCAAGCCTACTGCCATATTCTGCTCCAGGTAAAGGATCATTGCGAGACTTGAAGACCACGTCATCAGCTCTGTAGCCGCAACGATCACTCTTGGTTATTTCCATGGTCAACACACACACAAAAAACAAGGTCTGTCAACAGTTCAGACTAAAAAGACTAGAAACGTTTATTTCCTGTCTGAAAACAGAATAACACCAACACTTTGCACGCTCAATACAAACACATTATACGGGCCCTCCAGATACAACAGGAATGCACTTTATTACCTCCACACACAAGATCATACACACCAGGGATGTATACATTATCATTTCCAGATAAACAAAAATGTACACACCATCACTTACAGACATAATGATAATACGCACATAATTACTTCCACATATTGCCGGCAACAATGCACAAATAACTTTCACATATAGCAACAATACACACATCATCACTTCCAGATATAGTAACGATACATACATCATCGCACACATCACATACTTCCAGACCCAGAACAAACGCCATGTATGCACAAACCAACAGATTCAGACAAACAGACAGACAAACAAACAGACAGACAGACAGACAGACAGACACACAGACAGACACACAGACAAACCACCACCACCACCACCACCATACCAGCCTGCAGAGTATGAAGCTGTTGTCTCTCGGGACAAAGACCATCCCTGTAGACCAACCACTCTGCCTCTAATGAATGAAATGGCCCGTCTGACAATGACATAAAGCGCTCTGCATTTACCTAATGGCCGAGCTTGCCTGGAAGTGTTTGATCATGCAGTAACCAAAGTTGCTGACGTGGACTGAGACAGAGAGAGAGGAAGGGACGTAACACCTTCCTTTGAAACAGAGGAAGTAATAGAAGCAGTAGCAGCAGCAGCAGCAGTAGCAGCAGCATTAGCAGCAGCAGCAGTAGTAGCAGCAGTAGCAGCAGCAGCAGCAGCAGTAGTAGCACAAAGGTTAGATCAATGATGACGAAGGTGTTCTCGTCACAGTGTAAGGGGAGGTAATAGTTTCTTAAATGTGTTGTATAAATTCTCTTTATAAAGCCATATCATTTTGTAACCAATCACAGCCCCAGTTGCAACCACGTATAGATCCAGTTGTAATTAATTATTTATTTATTTTGCTTTGTCGCTGTCTCCCGCGTTAGCAAGGTAGTGCAAGGAAACAGACGAAAGAAATGGCCCAACCCAACCACATACACATGTATATACATACACGTCCACACACGCAAATATACATACCTATAATCTCAATGTATATATATATATATATATATATATATATATATATATATATATATATATATATATATAATATATTATATATATATATATATATATATATATATATATATATATATATATATATATATATATATATATATATATATATATAATATATATATATATATATATATATATATATATATATATATATATATATATATATATATATATATATATATATATATATATATATATATATATATATATATATATATATATATATATATATATATATATATATATATATATATAATTCCCTTACTGGAAAAAACAATCACTCTTGAAGTAGAACCTTCAGACACAATTGAAAATGTGAAGGAAAATAGTGAAATTGGAGAAAAATGTAGCTTAGACATTGAAGCTTATTGATACAGTGGTTAAATTGATGAGAACTGCTATTGACGTTTGTGTAAATAAATTATACATTTCCTTTTTTCCATAGCCAGAGGTTGAACCATTATGTGACATTCATTTTCTTCATTCATTTCAAGCTAGAAGTTTCAGTTTTCTAAATTGTTTCTTACATTTTTCATATGTATATATATGTGTGTGTGTGTGTGTGTATATGTGCGTATGTATGTGTATGTGTGTGTATGTGTATATGTATATATATGTGTATATTATCCCTGGGGATAGGGGTGAAAGAATACTTCCCACGTATTACTCGCGTGTCGTAGAAAGCGACTAGAGGGGACGGGAGCGGGGGGCCAGAAATCCTCCCCTCCTTGTATTAACTTTCTAAAATGGGAAACAGAAGAAGGAGTCACGCGGGGAATGCTCATCCTCCTCGAAGGCTCAGAGTGGGGTGCCTAAATGTGTGTGGATGTAACCAAGATGTGAAAAAAGGAGAGATAGGTAGTATGTTTGAGGAAAGGAACCTGGATGTTTTGGCTCTGAGTGAAACGAAGCTCAAGGGTAAAGGGGAAGAGTGGTTTGGGAATGTCTGGGGAGTAAAGTCAGGGGTTAGTGAGAGGACAAGAGCAAGGGAAGGAGTAGCAATACTCCTGAAACAGGAGTTGTGGGAGTATGTGATAGAGTGTAAGAAAGTAAATTCTCGATTAATATGGGTAAAACTGAAAGTTGATGGAGAGAGGTGGGTGATTATTGGTGCATATGCGCCTGGGCATGAGAAGAAAGATCAAGAGAGGCAAGTGTTTTGGGAGCAGCTGAATGAGTGTGTTCGAGGTTTTGATGCACGTGACCGGGTTATAGTGATGGGTGATTTGAATGCAAAGGTGAGTAATGTGGCAGTTGAGGGAATAATTGGTATACATGGGGTGTTCAGTGTTGTAAATGGAAATGGTGAAGAGCTTGTAGATTTATGTGCTGAAAAAGGACTGATGATTGGGAATACCTGGTTTAAAAAGCGAGATATACATAAGTATACTTATGTAAGTAGGAGAGATGGCCAGAGAGCGTTATTGGATTACGTGTTAATTGACAGGCGTGCGAAAGAGAGACTTTTGGATGTTAATGTGCTGAGAGGTGCAACTGGAGGGATGTCTGATCATTATCTTGTGGAGGCTAAGGTGAAGATTTGTATGGGTTTTCAGAAAAGAAGAGTGAATGTTGGGGTGAAGAGGGTGGTGAGAGTAAGTGAGCTTGAGAAGGAGACCTGTGTGAGGAAGTACCAGGAGAGACTGAGTACAGAATGGAAAAAGGTGAGAACAATGGAAGTAAGGAGAGTGGGGGAGGAATGGGATGTATTTAGGGAATCAGTGATGGATTGCGCAAAAGATGCTTGTGGCATGAGAAGAGTGGGAGGTGGGTTGATTAGAAAGGGTAGTGAGTGGTGGGATGAAGAAGTGAGATTATTAGTGAAAGAGAAGAGAGAGGTATTTGGCATTTGGGAGATGTCTAAAAGAAAGAGACAGGAGGTCAAGAGAAAGGTGCAAGAGGTGAAAAAAAGGGCAAATGAGAGTTGGGGTGAGAGAGTATCATTAAATTTTAGGGAGAATAAAAAGATGTTCTGGAAGGAGGTAAATAAAGTGCGTAAGACATGGGAGCAAATGGGAACTTCAGTGAAGGGCGCAAATGGGGAGGTGATAACAAGTAGTGGTGATGTAAGAAGGAGATGGAGTGAGTATTTTGAAGGTTTGTTGAATGTGTTTGATGATAGAGTGGCAGATATAGGGTGTTTTGGTCGAGGTGGTGTGCAAAGTGAGAGGGTTAGGGAAAATGATTTGGTAAACAGAGAAGAGGTAGTGAAAGCTTTGCGGAAGATGAAATCCGGCAAGGCAGCAGGTTTGGATGGTATTGCAGTGGAATTTATTAAAAAAGGGGGTGACTGTATTGTTGACTGGTTGGTAAGGTTATTTAATGTATGTATGACTCATGGTGAGGTGCCTGAGGATTGGCGGAATGCGTGCATAGTGCCATTGTACAAAGGCAAAGGGGATAAGAGTGAATGCTCAAATTACAGAGGTATAAGTTTGTTGAGTATTCCTGGTAAATCATATGGGAGGGTATTGATTGAGAGGGTGAAGGCATGTACAGAGCATCAGATTGGGGAAGAGCAGTGTGTTTTCAGAAGTGGTAGAGGATGTGTGGATCAGGTGTTTGCTTTGAAGAATGTATGTGAGAAATACTTAGAAAAGCAAATGGATTTGCATGTAGCATTTATGGATCTGGAGAAGGCATATGATAGAGTTGATAGAGATGCTCTGTGGAAGGTATTAAGAATATATGGTGTGGGAGGAAAGTTGTTAGAAGCAGTGAAAAGTTTTTATCGAGGATGTAAGGCATGTGTACGTGTAGGAAGAGAGGAAAGTGATTGGTTCTCAGTGAATGTAGGTTTGCGGCAGGGGTGTGTGATGTCTCCATGGTTGTTTAATTTGTTTATGGATGGGGTTGTTAGGGAGGTAGATGCAAGAGTTTTGGAAAGAGGGGCAAGTATGAAGTCTGTTGGGGATGAGAGAGCTTGGGAAGTGAGTCAGTTGTTGTTCGCTGATGATACAGCGCTGGTGGCTGATTCATGTGAGAAACTGCAGAAGCTGGTGACTGAGTTTGGTAAAGTGTGTGGAAGAAGAAAGTTAAGAGTAAATGTGAATAAGAGCAAGGTTATTAGGTACAGTAGGGTTGAGGGTCAAGTCAATTGGGAGGTGAGTTTGAATAGAGAAAAATTGGAGGAAGTGAAGTGTTTTAGATATCTGGGAGTGGATCTGGCAGCGGATGGGACCATGGAAGCGGAAGTGGTCCATAGGGTGGGGGAGGGAGCGAAAATTCTGGGGGCCTTGAAGAATGTGTGGAAGTCGAGAACATTATCTCGGAAAGCAAAAATGGGTATGTTTGAAGGAATAGTGGTTCCAACAATGTTGTATGGTTGCGAGGCGTGGGCTATGGATAGAGTTGTGCGCAGGAGGATGGATGTGCTGGAAATGAGATGTTTGAGGACAATGTGTGGTGTGAGGTGGTTTGATCGAGTGAGTAACGTAAGGGTAAGAGAGATGTGTGGAAATAAAAAGAGCGTGGTTGAGAGAGCAGAAGAGGGTGTTTTGAAGTGGTTTGGGCACATGGAGAGGATGAGTGAGGAAAGATTGACCAAGAGGATATATGTGTCGGAGGTGGAGGGAGCAAGGAGAAGAGGGAGACCAAATTGGAGGTGGAAAGATGGAGTGAAAAAGATTTTGTGTGATCGGGGCCTGAACATGCAGGAGGGTGAAAGGAGGGCAAGGAATAGAGTGAATTGGAGCGATGTGGTATACCGGGGTTGACGTGCTGTCAGTGGATTGAATCAAGGCATGTGAAGCGTCTGGGGTAAACCATGGAAAGCTGTGTAGGTATGTATGTTTGCGTGTGTGGACGTATGTATATACAGGTGTATTGGGGGGGGGGGTTGGGCCATTTCTTTCGTCTGTTTCCTTGCGCTACCTTGCAAACGCGGGAGACAGCGACAAAGTATAAAAAAAAAAGAATATATATATATATATATATATATATATATATATATATATATATATATATATATATATATATATATATATATATATATATATATATATATATATATATATATATATATATATATATATATATATATATATATATATATATATATATATATATATATATATATACACATGTACATAATTCATACTGTCTGCCTTTATTCATTCCTATCGCCACCTCGCCACACATGGAATAACAACCCCCTCCCCCCTCATGTGTGCGAGGTACCGTTAGAAAAAAGACAACAAAGGCCCCATTCGTTCACACTCAGTCTCTAGCTGTCATATGATGATCCACCGAAACCACAGCTCCCTTTCCACATCCAGGCTCCACAGAACTTTCCATGGTTTACCCCAGACGCTTCACATGCCCTGGTTCAATCCATTGACAGCACGTCAACCCCGGTATACCACATCGTTCCAATTCACTCTCTTCCTTGCACGCCTTTCACCCTTCTGCATCTTCAGGCCCCAATCACTCAAAATCTTTTTCACTCCATCTTTCCACCTACAATTTGGTCTCCCACTTCTCCTCGTTCCCTCCACCTCTAACACATATATCCTCCTGGTCAATCTTTCCTCACTCATTCTCTCCATGTGACCAAACCATTTAAAAACACCCTCTTCAGCTCTCTCAACCACACTCTTTTTATTACCACACATCTCTCTTAACCTATCATTACTTACTCGATCAAACCACCTCACACCACATATTGTCCTCAAACATCTCATTTCCAGCACATCCACCCTCCTGCGCACAACTCTATCCATAGCCCACGCCTCGCAACCATACAACATTGTTGGAACCACTATTCCTTCAAACATACCCATTTTTGCTTTCCGAGATAATGTTCTCGACTTCCACACATTCTTCAAGGCTCCCAGAATTTTCGCCCCCTCCCCCACCATATGATTCACTTCCGCTTCCATGGTTCCATCCGCTGCCAAATCCACTCCCAGATATCTAAAACACCTCACTTCCTCCAGTTTTTCTCCATTCAAACTTACCTCCAAACTGACTTGACCCTCAACCCCACTGCACCTAATAACCTTGCTCTTATTCACATTTACTCTTAACTTTCTTCTTTCACACAATTTACCAAACTCAGTCACTAGCTTCTGCAGTTTCTCACATGAATCAGCCACCAGCGCTGCATCATCAACGAACAACAACTGACTCACTTCCCAAGCTCTCTCATCCACAACAAACTGCATACTTGCCCCTCTTTCCAAAACTCTTGCAATCACCTCCCTAACAATCCCATCCATAAACAAATCAAACAACCATGGAGACATCACACACCCCTGCCGCAAACCTACATTCACTGAGAACCAATCACTTTCCTCTCTTCCTACACGTACACATGCCTTACATCCTCGATAAAGACTTTTCACTGCTTCTAACAACTTGCCTCCCACACCGTATATTCTTAATACCTTCCACAGAGCATCTCTATCAACTCTATCATATGCCTTCTCCAGATCCAAAAATGTTACATACAAATCCATTTGTTTTTCTAAGTATTTCTCATATGCATTCTTCAAAGTAAACACCTGATCCACACATCCTCAACTACTTCTGAAACCACACTGCTCTTCCCCAATCTGATGCTTTGTACATGCCTTCACACTTTCAATCAGTACCCTCCCATATAATTTACCAGGAATGCTCAACAAACTTATATCTCTGTAATTTAAGCACTCACTCTTATCCCCTTTGCCTTTGTACAAAGACACGATGCAAGAATTCCGCCAATCCTCAGGCACCTCACCATGAGTCATACATATATTATATAACCTTACCAACCAGTCAACAATACGGTCACCCCCTTTTTTAATAGATTCCACTGCAATACCATTCAAACCCGCTGCCTTGCCGGCTTTCATCTTCCGCAATACTTTTACTACCTCTTCTCTGTTTACCAAATCATTTTCCCTAACCCTCTCACTTTGCACGCCACCTCGACCAAAACACCCTATACCTGCCACTCTATCATCAAACACATTCAACAAACCTTCAAAATACTCACTCCATCTCCTTTTCACATCACCACTACTTGTTATCACCTCCCCATTAGCCCCCTTCACTGAAGTTCCCATTTGTTCCCTTGTCTTACGCACTATATTTACCTCCTTCTAAAACATCTTTTTTATTTTCCCTAAAATTTAATGATACTCTCTCACCCCAACTCTCATTTGCCCTCTTTTTCACCTCTTGCACCTTTCTCTTGACCTCTTGCCTCTTTCTTTTATACATAATCCACTCATTTGCTTTATTCCCCTGCAAAAATCGTCCAAAAGCCTCTCTCTTCTCTTTCACTAATAATCTTACTTCATCCCACCGCTCACTGCCCTTTCTTATCTGCCCACCTCCCACGCTTCTCATGCCACAAGCATCATTTGCGCAATCCATCACTGATTCCCTAAATACATCCCATTCCTCCCCCACTCCCCTTACCTCCGTTGTTCTTACCTTTTTCCATTCTGTACTCAGTCTCTCCTGGTACTTCCTCACACTAGTCTCCTTCCCAAGCACACTTACTCTCACCATTCTCTTCACCCCAACATTCTCTCTTTTTTTTTTGAAAACCTCTACAAATCTTCACCCTCGCCTCCACCAGATAGTGATCAGACATCCCTCCAGTTGCACCTCTCAGCACATTAACATCCAAAAGTCTCTCTCTCGCGCGCCTATCAATTAACACGTAATTCAATAACGCTCTCTGGCCATCTCTCCTACTTACATACGTATACTTATGTATATCCTTCTTTTTAAACCAGGTATTCCCAATCACTAGTCCTTTTTCAGCACATAAATCTACAAGCTCTTCACCATTTCCATTTACAACACTGAACACCGCATGTATACCAATTATTCCCTCAACTGCCACATTACTCACCTTTGCATTCAAATCACCCATCACTATAACCCGGTCCTGTGCATCAAAACCACTAACACACTCATTCAGCTGCTCCCAAAACACTTGCCTCTTATGATCTTTCTTCTCATGCCCAGGTGCATATGCACCAATAATCACCCATCTCTCTCCATCAACTTTCAGTTTTACCCATATCAATCTAGAGTTTACTTTCTTACACTCTATCACATACTCCCACCACTCCTGTTTCAGGAGTATTGCTACTCCTTCCCTTGCTCTTGTCCTCTCACTAACCCCTGACTTTACTCCCAAGACATTCCCAAACCACTCTTCCCCTTTACCCTTGAGCTTCGTTTTGCTCACAGCCAAAATATCCAGGTTCCTTTCCTCAAACATACTACCTATATCTCCTTTTTTCTCATCTTGGTTACATCCACACACATTTAGACACCCCAATCTAAGCCTTCGAGGAGGATGAGCACTCCCTGCGTGAATCCTTCTTCTGTTTCCCCTTTTAGAAAGTTAAAATATAAGGAGGGGAGGGTTTCTAGCCCCCCGCTTCCGTCCCCTTTAGTCGTCTTCTACGACACGTGAGGAATGCTCCAGTTGTAAATAAGCATAAACTACGTTGAAACCAAACATAACCCCAGCTGTAACCTCATTTGCAACCAGCAATAACAGCTACATCCAAGCATATCACCAGTTGTAACCAAACATAACCCCAAATATAACCAACCATTATCTCGGTTACAACCAAATATATACCCAGTTGTAAGCAGGCAAGCCCTTAGGTACAGCCAAACATAACCTTAAGTATAACCAACCATAACCTCATATAACCAAACATATACCCAGTTGTAAACAAGTAAACCCTCAGGTACAGCCAACAAGTAAACCCTCAGGTACAGCCAATCATAACTCCAAATATTTCCAATCATAACCTTAGTTATAATCAAACATATACCCAGTTGTAAACAAGGAAACCCTCAGGTATAGCCAAACATAACCCCAAATATAACCAATCATAACCTCAATTATAACCAAACATATACCTAGTTGTAAACAAGCATGCCCTCAGGTATAACCAAACATAACCAAAAATATAACCAATCATAACCTCAGTTATAATCAAACATATACCCAGTTGTAAACAAGCAAACTATCAGGTACAGCCAAACATAACCCCAAATATAACCAGTCATAACCTCAGTTATAACCAAACACATACTCAGTTGTAAACAAGCAAATACTCAGGTATAACCAAACATAACCCCAAATATAACCAATCATAACCTCAGGTATAACCAAACATATAACCAGTTGTAAACAAGCAAACATTCAAGTATAACCAAACTTAGTCCCAAATATAATCAATCATAACTTTAGTTACAACCAAACATATACCCAATTGTAAACCAGCAAACCCTCAGGTACAGCCAAACATAACCCCAAATATAACCAATCATAGCCTCAGTTATAACCAAACATATAACCAGTTGTAAAGAAGCAAGCATTCAGGTATAACCAAACATAAAACCAAATATAACCAATCATAACTTCAGTTACAACCAAACATATACCCTGTTGTAAAGAATCACGCCCTCAGGTATAACCAAACATAGTCCCAAATATAACCAATCATAATCTCAGTTAAAACCAAACATATACCGAGTTCCAAACAAGCAAAACTTCAGGTATAACCAAATATTACTTCAAATATAGCCAATCATAGCTTCAGTTACAACCAAACATATACCCAGTTGTAAACAAGCAAACCCCCAGGCACAGCCAAACATAATACCAGATATAACCAATCAAAACTTTGGTTGTAACCAAACATATACCCAGTTGTAAACAAGCAGCCTTCAGGTATAATCAAACATAGCCCAAAATATGACCAATCATAAATTCTGTTACAACCAAACATATACCCAGTTGTAAACAAGCAAACCCTCAGGTATAACCAAACATAACCCCAAATAAAGCCAAGTTATAACCTTAGTTATAACCAAACATACCCCGTTGAAAACAACAAAACTCTTAGGTATAACCAAACATAACCTTAAATATAAAGAATCATAACCTCATTTATAGCCAAACATATACCCAGTTGTAAACAAGCAACCTTCAGGTATATCCAAACATAACCCCACATATAATCAATCATAACTTCTGTTACAACCAAACATATACCCAGTTGTAAAAAAGCAAACCCTCAGGTATAACCAAACATAACCCCAAATATAACCAATCATAACTTTAGTTGTAGAAAACATACCCTGCTGTAAACAAGTAAACTTTTAGGTATAACCAAACATAACCCTAAATATAACCAATCGTAACTTCAGTTATAACCAAACATATACCCAGTTGTAAACAAGGCAAACCTTCAGGTATAATCAAACTTAGCCCCAAATATAACCAATCATAACTTCAATTACAACCAAACATATACCCAGTTGTAAACAAGCAAACCCTCCGGTACAATCAAACATAACCCAGGTGTGGGTACCTGCTGAAATATTTGATGATAAACATCAGTGTACTTTTCTCAGTATGTGCAAGCATGAAGCTCAGTTTCATGTTACATCATTTATTAATGCATGGATATAAGCGAGCATTTAAATTAAAGGCGCTTAAGATAAAAGTGGAGTCTTAAAAGTTATGACACACTTTGTAAATGGGTGAATATATATATATATATATATATATATATATATATATATATATATATATATATATATATATATATATATATATATATATTTCCCTGGGGATAGGGGAGAAAGAATACTTCCCACGTATTCCCTGCGTGTCGTAGAAGGCGACTAAAAGGGGAGGGAGCGGGGGGCTGGAAATCCTCCCCTCTCATTTTTTTTTTTTTTTTTTTTTTTTTTTTTTTTTCCAAAAGAAGGAATAGAGAATTGGGCCAGGTGAGGGTAGTCCCTCAAAGGCCCAGTCCTCTGTTCTTAACGCTACCTCGCTGATGCGGGAAGTGGCGAATAGTTTGAAAAAAAAAAAAAAAAAAAAAAAAAAAATATATATATATATATATATATATATATATATATATATATATATATATATATATATATATATAAAGGTATCCCTGGGGATAGGAGAGAAAATACTTCCCACGTATTCCCTGCGTGTCGTAGAAGACGACTAAAAGGGGAGGGAGCGGGGGGCTGGAAATCCTTTCCTTTTGTTTTCAATTTTCCAAAAGAAGGCTCAGAGAAAGGGGCCGAGTGAGGATATTCCCTCAATGACTCAGTCCTCCGTTCTTAACGCTACCTCGCTAACGCGAGAAGTGGCGAATAGTATAAATATATATATATATATATATATATATATATATATATATATATATATATATATATATAGTCGTCGGCTGTCGTCTACCCCTACAGTCAGTGTTGAACCCAGGCTGCTGGATTGGGTCGCCTGCCTTGTAGGGTAATGTCAGGACACAACAATGAACCATTTGTGAGAAGAAGAGCACCATGAAAAGTATCATTATTGGTTATCCTACCCTCATTTTAAAAGTTCTGGGGATCCATCCCACCAATCTTTTGGAGGAGGCAAGTGTTGTTGTGTTCACTGGAAGTTGGCTCGTTATACGCCATCATTCCGATGTCTTTCACACTATTCATTTGGTTCTTTGACGGTGTCTGTGGTTGTCCGGTTTTCAGCATCGTGTCTGGGTTCTAGATTTTCCACATACCGGAGGAACTGAAATCCATCCTTACTAGAAAGCATGTTGCTCTTGGCGACGCAGTGGAGGACTTCATCTATGTCTCTTAACTTACCTTTTAACGTTCCTTACTGACGTGATTTTCGTCCTTATTCTTGTATCATCACAACGCATGAAATCAAAATATGACTCGTGTTTGCGTCTAAGTCAGGTACGAGAGAGTAACAGGAGGGGTATAGTTACAGTTCCTTTGGGGACTTTGCTATCTATTGTGAAGGCACTGGAAATAGTATGGCTCACAGTTATGTGCTGTGATCTGTTAGTTAGAAAATTACATATCCATCTCCTAGTTTTTTCCAAATATTCCCATCCTACGTATTCTGTGTTATGACACCATGGTTGGTCACATTTATCAAATGCTTTTATAAAGTCTTTGTAAAACACATTAACATTTTGCTTGTCTTCCAGAACCTCAACAATCTAACCGTCGTGGTCAGGCAACTGAGTGAGGCTCGATCTCCCCGCCCTGAAACCATGTCGTCTCGGGTTATGTAGACTGGTTGAGGCCTCAAGATCTTCGTTTTCCGCCTTCTTTGTTCTTGCCAAGTTCCTCATTGTCTTTCCATGATGCTCTAGGTTACTTATCCACAAATCCTAATGTGAGTGTGTGGGAAGATGCAGTTGAGCGTTAAAGGACCAACAATTAAAAGCTATAGACTTGATTAATACAGGGGAATCAGGCTCGTGTCTTGTGTCCATACAAATATCCGCTGACCATCATCTACACATCAGGGTGTCCGAGTTATGACTCCCTTGTAATTTTCTAAAATGTTTGCGAACTTGACCATAGAAGAGTTCTTCCCTATTATATAAATTGTGGGAAGATAAGGAGTAAATTGAATAGCTAGCTAGTTGTGCTCCCAGGTCATCCCACGTGAGATGCTTCATCAAGCGTTCGCCCTATAGTTGTCTTTTGCAGAATTTGAAGAGAATTTCCACAGATCTTCTTAGGGCAAAGACTTTGAGATGCAAGCAAAACTACATGAATTCAGCGTTCCTTCTGACCAGCAGTACAGTGCTCTGTATATATATCCTATTCTATCGATTGGGATAATCGCTTCAGAAATACTTGCTGTTCTATTCGTTGTTGAAAGAAACGTTATTAAATCTAGTTTCAAACATTACCAGTTGTATTATCATTACTCCTTGTTTGTATGAATTAGTCCCGTCTAGCTTACTAATAAGGACATCATTCGTGTTTGGCTGGTGGCTTGACGTGGTTCCTTGTCTATTGATTTTCTCCCAGTGGGAGTTAACCTTCCCCATATTATCACGTCTCCTGGGTCAGGTCACACCTTTATGAGTATAAATGGCCAGAATATTTTCCTTGATGACGCTGTTTGTTGAAAATCAATGCACGTTCGACATTCACTAGTTTTCTGTTGCTTTTGTTTTATTTTTCTCAATCGTCATTTCTATAAAACAGATAGATTGTGAATTAAGTATCTTAGATCGTGAATTGAATATTTTACATCTAATTTCATTTTACTTTTTGCGTAACATTTGTGACGTTTGAGGTATACAAACACTTCCTATCTTCAGTCAGATTACAGAATAAGTGCACAACACAAACGAAGATCACAGAGAACAGAGAGAGGAGTGGTTCACAACCTGTAGAGTTGTGGTTGTGGTCGAGGAAGAATATTTTATCTTGAGTGGAATCCGTGTTCCCCTGAGGGTGGTGGTGGTTGGTCGTGTGTGGTGGTGTAGTCGCTTAGCTTGAAGCTCAGTGGGACCTCTAGTTATGTTTTATGTTGCCCAAGACCTCCAACCTGTTCTACCTACATCCCTGGTGTTGGGGCTGTAGTCATCTTCCGATGTATATGTATTCCTGAACGTAACGTTTAAGTCCTCGTATACCTTTACATTACCTTTTGAGCTCTTCCCTCTGAATTCTTCAACCCGATGGCCGGATCATTGACTGCCAATTCACTTCTAGTGAATTTCTGGAGATTTTTTTGTGTTATCTCCTTGCCTTGTTCACCGTATCTGTCAAAGTTTATCTCTCCACCTTCTTTTATTCTGTTGTGCTCATTTCTTACTCTCATATCTTTCCAGTACCAGTTAGCTGGAGCACTGCTACCGTTATCTTCACAGTTCTTCTGGCTCTCTGAACCACATCTCTCACTCTTTTAACCTTTCCTGCGTATATGAAGCCCAGAGTACACGCTTCTGCTCCCATATTGTATAGTAATAGCTTGATTATTAGGCAGCACATAGGAAAAAATGCTTTAATGATAAGTTTTAGGAACAGCCGCTCTTGGTTTCAAACGTACATTCAAGGCCGACCCTTGAAATAATCAAAAGTTTGGTCACTTCTGAGTTGAATTATTACCATGATGTTGTACCATGAACCATGAGAGATACCCTTAGCTAGCCATTGTTGGACTTTAAGGCCAGACTTAAGCACCCTTGCATCTTGCCTTTGATCCTGAGGTACCTTTATCATGACTAAAGGCTGTATACACACACACACACACACACACACACACACACACACACACACACACACACACACACACACACACTTGGTTGATGAAGATCAATTCGAGTAATTATATAGTGGTGAGGCTGGGTTATAGCGAAGGGAGACCTCGGTATGATCATCATATAGCAGGAAATAAGCTTCAAGAATCTGTGACTTGGGAGTCAACATTGTCCCTAACCTGTCGTCTGAGTCATACGTTTGAGAGTAATGAAGTAGGCCAACTGTCTGCTAGAGAATGTTAGAATTGTGTTCTAGTTTATGGATAAGGAAATATTCAGCATGTGTTCACATCAGACGTAAGGTTAAGACTAGAATATGCTTCCCAAGTATAGTAAGTGTAATTTTTTTGGCTGAGATGGCCTCTGAAGGCCTCTAGTCCCCTAAGAACAGTCCCTTTAAGACGAACTTGCGGTAGTCTTAATCCTCGACCTAATTCTAAAGTACCCAATCCAAAATTTAGGGCCTTTACATGTTTAGTTCTTATGTGAATCTACACGCAAATATATAAATATAAAAACGCACTAACGCAAATGCAGACTCATAAACGCATTAACATACAGACGCACAAACAGAATTACGCAGTGAAAATGCCCCAAAACATGAAATTTATTAAGAGAAGACGCAGATCTCGCCATAAGATCAGCCTGGATTATGTCCACTGATCTCCATTTCCCATTCTATTTCCATAGTAACTGTCTAGTTTTACCTGGTTGCCAAGATTACGTATATCATCTCTACGTCTGCTCTTATATCTACTCATTTTACCTCCTCATTTAGCACGTGATAAAACCCAAGCTCTCCGAGGTTACTATATCCTTTGGTGTATCATACGTGACATTCTCATTGTCTGTGCCATTTTGTGTGAAGATAAGATCTATTGATGATAGTGTACCTCAGTCTCTCTGATTTTAGTACGTTCACTGACATGCTGGCATCGAGCCATTTCATGTATATACGCTGAGAACTTAAGCCTCCAAGACATTTCTGTCTCCATGAGAATTCAAAAGTGTCGTAGTCTATTTCTTTATGATTGGTATATCCCATAATATTTAGAACATTCCCATTTCTTGGAAGTGGGATTTCAGTGTTACGAGGACCATACAAATTGCTTCCTCATTATTTTCTCTGGATATTTGTTCTGATTCATTAGAATTATTTTAAGGATTGTTGACGATCAACACAATTATCAAATTCACTCCTCAACTTACTCTTTCCCTTATGTGTTGGTTGAATCGGCCATAGACCAATATTTTCTAAAAGCCAAATTTGTTCTTTATCAAGAAGGCCAGCTCTCCTCACCTGTATCTTTCCTGGTTCATCTCTATATCGCTGGGAGAGAGGTTTGCATTTATATTGCCCCGTCTCTTACCCTCGAATATGTTCTTAGTTTTAACCTTATATCATCTTCATACACACACCAGGGTACGTCAGCTACCAGAGGGCAGGATGAACAACAAGGTTGGCTGTGAGCCGGCCGCTATGTTCGGCGTTGGAACCTAGGCCCGAGTGGTTGCAACGCTAACCACTACGCCACGGAGTGTGTGTGTGTGTGTGTGTGTGTGTGTGTGTGTGTGAGTCGTTTGGACCTGCCCAAGCCTATCAAATCGAGTTTCAACATCAGGCAGGAAGGATCTCCCCGACTGTGTGATGCTCCTCAGGTATTACTATGGGAGAGAGGATTTTGGGTTGAGAGCGGGGAAGGTGATGTGGGGAGAGTTTAGGATGATAAAGAAAGTGAGAGAATCTCCCCAGGGGAGGAGGATGTCCATGCATAAGGATGATGATGATGGAAGAGAGAGGGATTAGGGGTGATCTGATCACCAACATGAAATTTTTAAAACAGATGATGACGTAGACCGTGAACATTTCTTCGACAGATGATTGGATAGGCCAACCAGAGGTTGTCCGTCATAAGTGACCAATCCCCTTCCCACGCTGCAGGACACAGTGGGTCACGGGTCTGACCACGTCTTCCTGTCATTGGGCGGCGGCCGCAGCAACCCCCTCCCCCCCATGACAGAACACAATGGACTGAAATTCCTGCATCACAACGGGAGAGATGGAGGCACAATGATAGATGGAGGTGCGAGCGTGAATGCTTGATTACGGAATACATTCTTGCCTGCCATTTGCAAGATTCGCTGCATGAGTTCAAATGAACTCCTTTCAAAATTTTGACTACATAATTATTCATCAGTCATACAGACATTGAGCATGCTTTGAATACTCTATAGAACTTGGCGCGCGCGCACACTCACACACACACACACACACACACACACACACACACACACACACACAAACTTGATTGATGAAGTTCAATTCGAGTGATTATAAAGTGGTGAGGGTGAGCTATAGCGAGGGAAGAACCTCGATGTAATTACCATATAGCAGGAAATAAGCTACATGAATTTGTGACTTGGGAGTCAACATTGTCCCTAACCTGTCGTCTGAGTCATACGTTTAGAAAGTAATGAAGGAGGCCAACTGTCTGCTAGAGACTGTTAGAATTGTGTTCAAGTTTATAGTTAAGGAAATATTCAACATGTGTTCACATCAGACATTAGGTTGAAACTAGAGCATACTTTCCATGTTTGGTCACAACACCAAAGGAAGCACATAGAATCAATAGAGGTCTAGAGGAGGACAACAAATATTGTACCAGAACTAAAAGTGTTGAGTTACAGGTCTTAGATTTACCCATCTAGGAAGAGAGAAGAGTGAAAGGTGACCGAATCATTACCTTTAAGTTTCTAAAACAAAATGATGTAGACAATAATCAGCTCTTCGACAGATGTAGGGGTGAACATCCGAAGGATATAACATTAAGATAAGCAAGAGAGAGAGAGAGAGAGAGAGAGAGAGAGAGAGAGAGAGAGAGAGAGAGAGAGAGAGAGAGAGAGAGAGAGAGAGAGAGAGAGAGAGAGAGAGAGCCTTCCTCTCCTCTTTACTCTGTTTTTATGTGTGTGTGTGTGTCTGGTTGGAACAGCCTCTCATTGTTTCAAGATTTCGTGCATTATCATCTTTCTCCACGTACACGTACATCCTCCTCCTGCAGTTAACAATCATGGATAACGGTAAGATTTTTCTTCTCACTATCAGATAACTTAGCTTCAAGATTTAAAAAAGAGGTCAGGAGACAGCTGATATAACCCCATAACAAAAATATTCAACAAATCGCTATCGGATGGTCAGGTGCCATCTGACTGTAAACTAGCAAATGTTACTTTTATGTACAAAAGAGGAGACATAAAGTGTGCCTTGAACTACCACCTAATTAGCCTTACGTCATTGTTAGGTAAAACGATGAAAACAGTAATACGAGATAAGATTGTCATGTTTCTAAAACACAAAATTACATCGGATAACCAACACGGTTTTCGCAATAGAAGATACTACATGACAAATCTGCAAGAATTTCGTAAAGTTATTTATCATAAATGGGACGAAAATGTACCGTATATTTGGATTTCCAAAAGGCTTTCGATAAAGTACCTCACAAGAGACTTTTACATAAACTCACATCACACGGAATCGGTGAAGAACTCTGTACATGGATCAGAGACCGGCTTACCGGAAGAAAGCAGCGTGTAGTATTAAACGGTGAAGCCTCAGCTTGGCTAGACGTAACGACTGGTGTGCCACAGGAGTCGGTCCTAGACCCAATTCTTTTCATGATAGACTTTAATGACTTAGAACTCGGTCTCATGTCTAAAATCTCCAAATTCGCTGACGATGCTAAACTAGTAGGTAGAGCTGTAAACAGGCGGGACTGCGAAATGATTCAAAAAGATCTTGACAAATGTAAAGTTTTTGCACTTTTGAGACAAGAATATACGTTACGACTACAAGCTATTCGCAAACTCTCTGACCAAAGTAGACAAAGAAAAAGACCTTGGAGTTGTCATTAGCAATGATCAGAAGTACACTAAACAGTGTCAAGCAGCATGTGAAAATAGCAACCAAATGTTAGGTTTCATAGCCAGGAACATAGACTACAAGACGCAAGAAACAATTCTCACTTTATAATTCACTAATAAGACCACACCTTATATGCAGTCCGGTTTTGGTCCCTAGACTATAAAAAAATGAGGAAAGATTAGAGCAAGTACAAAGACGAGCGACAAAATTGATCTCATCCCTTAGAAATCTATCATACAAAGAGAGGCTAAAACGATTGGATCTCTTCTCCCTTAAAAAACGTAGACTTCGCGGCGACTTAATCCAAATGTTCAAAATTCTGAACAAGTTCGATAAAGTAGATAACGATCATCTTTTCGAAATACAGGAAAATACGGTTACCAGGACAAATGGAAAAAACTCAAGGTTAAAGATGTAGTACGGACGTGGGAAAAAGCTTCTTTCTTATAGGTGTGCTGAGCACTGGAATAAGTTACAGTCAGACGTAGTGAATGCTAAGACTATGAATATCTTTAAAAGTTGATTAGACAAATATTTTATATATCCAGGTAATCTCGGAGAAAAACGCCATCAATAAACTGCATGAACGACAGAGCTAAAGGGGACACTAGATTGTAATGTGCATCAGCAGGGAGTCGGTGATAGCTTAAAAAACTACTAAGTGGATCTACATCTTCTTGTCACGTTAAATTCCTTGTTTTCTTGTTTCTTTTACCAGACAACCCACTCGTAGGCCAACCAGGCCCCTGTTATTTTTCTCATGTAGATTCATGTAATCACTTCCATTACCATACGTCATTCAAGCTTTCCCCGCCTCACTCACCATTCACGTTAATTCTCTTGATTATTATCTATTCATTCTTTTCTTGCATTCATACCACCTCATAAACCCCCTTCCCTACTCCCCCTGTCCCTCATTAATTAATGGTTATTTGACATCACCTCTACCACTATCTAATGAAAACCCCCTTCCCCAACCTCTCTCTCCCTTATAAAAGGTCACGCGAGACACCCTTCTTCTCCACCACGATCTCATGAAACCCTTCCCCATTCCCCCTATTCCTCGAGGTTCCACCCTTCCCTCCCTTTTCCTTTCCCACCCCATGAAACACCTTCCTTACATCTGAACCCCCGTCTCTCATTAATGGCAGCTTTACACACCTTCCCCCCTCCCACTTCTCCTCCTCCCCATCATCACATCAGCTTCAGCGTATTCATAGATATATTCACAAGAGAGGTAAGTCTACGCCTCATCCCCCGGCCCACGATAATGATGTGGGTTTAGACTTCCGGTAAATGCCCTTTCCGACCAACTGGCTTTGCGCTGGTGAGGAAGCCATGGATCCCGGGTCTGGAATGATCAGAGAAGGAAGTGATGGGTTCAGATGCCAAATAAGAATATTGATAATCCTCTCGAAACTATCAGCGAGGGTTAAAGGTTAAAGGTCAAAGGTCAGGGGGTCACCACGGAGACGAGTTGTTTTGGGAAATGCAGTTTTATTTGATTAACAACAGTGAGGAGATTATATTGTGTTCCAATGAGGTTTGGCTGTATGGGGAGAGAGAGAAAAGTCGATGAGATAGACTTATCGACAAATAGCCAGAGAGAGAGAGAGAGAGAGAGAGAGAGAGAGAGAGAGAGAGAGAGAGAGAGAGAGAGAGAGAGAGAGAGAGAGAGAGAGAGAGAGAGAGAGAGAGAGAGAGAGAGAGAGAGAGAGAGAGAACGAGATATCTTCACACACGTGTAAATGACTCAACATCACGAAGACTGTTACGAATTAACTATATCAACTCATAATACACAGAGCCTCAACACGAACAGATTCAATCCTTTAAAAGTTGAAAAGTACCGTTACATTACCAGAGAATAGTAAATCCCTTACTATAGAAAGTTGTGATCTATATGATATTTTTTTTCTAACTACAAACTAATGTAAGTGCCTTAAAGTATACTCATGGAAAACCACAAGTTTACGACACGAGCTGCAGGTATCTATTTAGTATATTGACTCGTAATATATACACCTCTGACCACTTACAAATCTAAGATCTTTAAAGAATCTTCTTAAGAAACCATATGGTCTTGGGAAGACAGGATATCATCCCCTTTAACCACCCCAAAAAAATATAAATATTTACTAAAAGTTGAAGATAACGGCGGCTTTCCTCAGCTGGCGCGTCCTCCTGTTGGCCCCAACATAAAGCTGACAAGGCCGCCAAATTATCCCAAGATTGTAACCTTCTAAGCGAAAAATAGCTGACGAAAAATCACATTCATGTCAACAGCCGCAAGAGAGGCCAAGCCATTTTCCTGTTTGTATATTTCCATTCCTTCCCGTTATTGGCGTAAGATACCGCCTACTCCTTCCCCACATTCCCGAGCATAGACAAAAATAAAATATCTAGATAAGTTTTCCTTCGTTTCCTCACTTCAGAAAATGAAAGTCATAGTAAAGAGAAAACAGATGCTCTCATTCACATGGTTTATTGAAATCAATAAATTTCTGCATTGCATAAAGAGAAAGGTCTCGTCTGTTTCTTTGTCAGATCAAGTATTAGAATATCAGCCAAAAACATCATGGTGTCTAGCATGGCGACTCTCCCCCATCACTGGTCTTCAGTATATTCTCTCTTATTTCTTCACATTTTCACTGTTTCTTTATCTACTGCACACGTCTGCCATGATGGTTGTACCCTGCTTCTTTCTCACTGTCTATCCATACCTCTTCCGTTCCTATTCCCACCACATCTCTCTCATTTGTACTTAGGAGTGTTCCATAGGTGTGTGTGTGTGTGTGTGTGTGTGTGTGTGTGTGTGTGTGTGTGTGTGTGAAATTTCCTACGCGATTACTTATCTGGAGTGTACGTGGAAGGATATCTATGCTTATGGGACACCATTTCTCGAATCATGTCTGCTAACAATCATTTTACTGAACTTCTGTATGCTGTCTACAATATTTTCCTCCTCATTAAGTTTATCCCGTTCATATATCAGTCTCATACCATGAAAGATCTTCTTTATATCATTACCAACAAGTATCTTCGATTTCGGGTCATCACTTCTGGTTACTCTATTCTTACATCTTTCAGAGAACTGTTCGCTGTTTACATCATCAGTTTAGTTTTAAAACTTAGATATTGCGAGCAGGTAACCCCCCCACCCCCACCAAACACACACACACACACACACACACACACACACACACACACACACACACACACACATAATTCTTCTTTCTTCTATGAGTGGGATTTTTAAAAATTCTAGCCTTTCTCTATAGATCAGCTCCCTTAATTCTGGTAGCATCTTTGTTTTCCAAAACTGGCTGGACCTTTAGTATTAGCTCTTTGTGCTTTTTAAGGTGCAGTGGCCAAACTCCAGATGCATATTCGTGTTTGGCCCTTTTTAGGAAGTAAACAGCTTACTAAATATTTCCTTTTCCATAAAACTGAATGTTTCAGCAGGCATTTCGTCTCCTTAGCTATTCTCCTAAGGTGGACTCTAGCAATCCTCTACCTCAGGGATTTCAACATTCACCATAGGGAATGGTTGAATTCCTCACATACGAATGGTGGAGGGATTGAAACCCTCGCGTTCTCCATTTTCAGTTACTTAGAATGAATAATCTTCCACCCTAACCATATTCCTGACCGTTGTGACCACTCTCCTAATATTCTGGATTTGTTTTTCACTTCTTGTCTATCCAACTGTAAATACACACTCTAGCCCCCAGTTGGTTCATCTGATCACACTCTCATAAATGTATCTATTCTAACGGCACCTCCTCCTCCAGCAGCCCCTTCTAAGCTTAAATACTGGCACCTCAACAAAGCTGACTGAAATAACTTACGTAACTACTTTCCTGACTCTCCTTGGGTAAATTACTGTCTCTTATGTGATGCTTCTGTCTCTGCCAAACGCATAGCAGAGGCATTATACCCTTTTCCTCCAAGATGACCTCTTCATCCAATCTTTGGTTCAACAGTTTCTGTTCTGAGGCCATTCAGGCAAGGAATCAGGCATATCGGCCTTGGAAAAACTCTCCTTCCTCTGGCTACCGTTCAGCTTTTATCACTGCCTGGAATCGCTGCAAGCACGTCATCCGTAAGACAAAGCGTTCCCTTATTCAAAGGAAGTGCGATAACCTCTCCTCGTCATCTCCACTGATAGGTCTTTCTGGTCTTTAGCTAAAGGCATCTTAACAACTTCTATTGCTCCACCTTTCCTTCACGTTTCCGTTCTGACGGTAATGTACCTGTCTCTGCCGCAGACAAGGCAACTCTCTTTGGTTCTCGTTTCTCCTCCAACTCTACCTTGGATGACTCTAACATTCCTTAAATCCCTGATGCTCCTCTTTCTAATTCTATGCCCCTTCCCGTAATCTCTTTTCGGACTGTCCGAAAAGCAAAACTTTACCTGAACACAAACAAGACCTATGTACTGAAAGAGTTTGCCTCTGAACTTGCACATCTGATTGCGCGTCTGTTCCATTTCTGTTTAAAACCCAAAACATTTCCTTCATGAAAGCATGCATTGATGCATCCCACCCCTGAGAAGGGTGACCGATCTGACCCCTTTAACCGCTGTTTTGACATCCACCATTTCCAAAATCTTTGAATCCCTCCTCAGTTCTCATATCCTTAGACATCTCGAAGATCATAGTCTTCTCTCTGATCATCAGAATGTCTGGTCATCAACTTGAAAGGTTTTGGGGTCACGTGTAGTTGCCCTTGACATATTCGGAACTTTTGACAGGGCGTGGTCTCGGGGCCTCATCTCTAAGCTCACTTTTTTTTTGGGCTTCCCTCCCTCACTTTGCTCCTTTTTATCTAGCTCCCTCTCCGACCGATCTATCTCTGTGGTTGTTGATGGATCAACCTCCACTTTTTCGACAGTGATGTCCCTCAAGGTTCTGTCATGTCCTCTACACTTTATCTCCTTTTTCAACGATTTCCTCTACTCCACAAATCATCAGATGAGTTCTTGCGCTGATGACTTAACACTGAATTCATCCACATGTCCTTCAACTCTGCTCCCTCTTCTCTCACTCGATCTGCATCTCGTCTTGACCCAACTTTTCTCAATAAACTCAGACTTGGACAGGATATCTCAGTGGGCTAGACGTAATCTAGCTAAGTTTACTGCCTCTAAGACCTAGTTTCTACCTAGTTTCTATCCTTACAACACCTGTCTCTCCTTTGACGGTCCTGTCATTCCACCTCTTCACTCAATGAACATACTTGGCATGTAACAACCACTCTTTCTTAGAAACCGTATAATACAAGAATAGCTAAGTCTACCTTTAAAAAACTGGGTGTCCTGTTTAGATGTCAAAACTTCTTTTCTTCTGACCATTCACTCCGTTTATACAAAGGATTAATTCGTCCTTGTGTGGATTAGTGTTCTCACATCTGGGATGGTTCAACCTCTGCATCCTTACTTGACAGAATTGTGTCCAAAGCGGTCTAGCTAATTGTGTCTCAGGCTAACTTACAAACTTGAACCACTTACCCTACGCCGCAATGTTTGTTCACTTTCCTCTGCTATAGGAATTGCTTTGGCTTTTGCTCCCGAGAGCTGGCTGCTTGTGTACCCCCACCACTAGCCAGAACAAGCAATACTCGGCAAACTGCAACACCACATGATTATTGTATGGCCATCGGCAACAAAATGGTGGGCCGTTTTGATAAATGCCTCTTTTCCTACACCTCAAAGCTTTGGAGCTCTCTACCTTCTCATGTCTTTCCCAATAACTATGACCTGGCACATTTCAAAAGACAGGTTTTTCACATTTTCCAAGTATCTTAGATACTGTCCCTCGCCTTTTCTTTTTCCCTTTCATTATTCTCTCAATATTTCCATTAAGGCCCGGCCTTGATGTAGAAATCTGTCCGTAACTGGAGCATCCGACATATAAACAAGTTTTGGACGTCGACTCCCACGTCACACACACACACACATACACACACATACACACACATACACACACACACACACACACACACACACACACACACGCACACACACATACACACACACACACACACACACACACACACACACACACACACACACACACACACACACACATACACACACACACACACACACACGCACACACACACACACACACATACACACACACACACACACACACACACACACACACACACACACACACACACACACACACACACATACACACACACACACTCACATACGCACACACACACACACACACACACACACACACACACACACACATACACACGTACAAGCACACACACACACACACACATATACACACACACACACACACACACACACACACACACACACACACACACACACACACAAACACACTTATGCCCCCAACTTCCTGATGGATGATTTTCATATCGAGTCAGTTCTCCATAGTGACTTATCCTCATCACTTTACATCTACCTGAGCTGAATTTCAGTAAGTATGAATCAGACCAACTTTAAACTTTGTTCAGATCGTCGGGTAAGTTGATGAAATCTATTCTCGTTCTTCTCTCTCCTGATGACGTCTGTTTCGTCTGTAAACATATTAGGTCTATACCTTCCAGAGAGTCATTTCCATAGATCTCGAAGTGATAGAACAAGAGAAGAACCATGCGGGACTCCAACTGTGGCCTGAGCCCATTTCGCAATGGCTTCCTGATATGCGTCCTACACTGCCTTTTGCTACATTCTTTTATCCATTGAAGGAATCTCCTCCTTATTCCTGCCGGGTGATACAGACCCTTGATTAGCATCCCAAGCGGTTTAGTGTCAAATACTTTGTGGCAGTCCAGACACAAACAATTCATCTAACCTTCTTTTGTGTAGCACTGTGCTCACTCTCTCGTAGATACTTATTAAGTACGTTACCCATGACCTCCTTTCCTGGAAGCCTCGTTGTCTCTCTCGTAAGCAATTTCTTCTCTGCAGGAAGACGTTCATGTTTTCTGTTCATCTTTTCCAGTACCTCGTCAGGAAGCCTGGAATGTAGTTTAACGTCTTCGCGATCTCTTATTGTTAAGATCCGTACCACGTTTCCCTTTTCCACTCCCATGGCTCTTTACCTCTCTCCAGACATCTTGATCATTATTTCAAAAGTTTTGCTTAAGTAAATCTGAAAACATATTCGGCACGTATGGTGAGAAAGTTCATCAGAACTCATTAGTGCTTTGTTAATATCTTTTCTATGTATCATTCGTCTTTCTAAAACCTCCTTCCACTTTCTTTCTTACTGTTGATGGGGCAATATTGTCTTCCACCGTGATAGTACCTTGCAACGTAACATCCAGTTCCTCTCACGTCTATACATCATCCTCTTCAACTCTTTATTCTGAATCCTTAAGTCTGATTGACTGCTCTCAAACGAAAATCTATTTCTAACGAATTTATTTAAAAGTTTTGGAATTGCTTCTGAATTGCCTATAGTTACTTTGTTCTATTTGCTTAGCTCAAGTAATGATAAAGGTTTCAAATTATTCTCTTCACTTATAAAAGCAATAATGATAAGGTTTATCTGCACAAAAATACCATTTGACCTAGTAAAGATTTTGAAACAACTACTGACATTTTCTTTCCTTATTTTTGTAAATACTTCATAACCTTTCATTTACTCATAGTTACCCTCCAGTACAAAAATTCTTAGATATACTTGTTCACTTCCCTTATGTCGAAAGTTGCTTGCTTATTGTTTGGATATCATTGAACAGAGCAATATCTTAAAGACTTTGTTTCACTGAAATAGACAGCAATTGAATATTCGAAACTCCAAGGCGCTATTAAACTCTTATGAAGTGGTCCAATTAAACTTTATAACCAAAAGACTTGTTAGAATGAGGCCCCATCACACTGTACTCCCACTTCTTCGTTTTACATAATAAGTGTGTAGACCTGTCAGAACCTTGAAAAGAGGCTCGCGACTGAGGAAGCTCTGCCCAGCTGCAGAATGTGTGTGTATGCGTGCTATTTGTGTGTTACGGTGAGAGAGCTTGTACACTCATGGTGCTGTCTCTTTAGCCTTGTATCTGCGGAGAATGACTTTACGACTATGGGAAATTTTCATCAAGAGTGTAAGGTATGTGTCCAAATAGTGTAGGTAGAGAGGAGGGTAAGTTGTGCCAAAAAGAGAGTGTGGTGTCACCATGAGATGTTGAGGACGGTAAACGCAAAGGTCATGGAGAGAGGGGCGAGTATGCAGTGTGTGGAGGGATGAGGAGGCCTTGGATGTAAGTCGTTGATTGCTGATGACATGGCGCAGATGACAATCATTAAATGTGGAAGCTGGTGTATGAGTTTAAGAGAGTATGTGCAAGGAGAAAGGTAAAAAGCATTAGTGAAAAAGGACAAGGTAATTTGTGATGTGAATTTGTACAGCGAAGATTTGAAGGAAGAGAGGTGTTGAGATGCCTGGGAGTGGCCATATCGGCGAATGGAACAATGAGAGCAGAAGCCTGTCATACATATTACATAGGTATTACAAAGGACAAGCAGGAAAAATGCTTAAACACTATGGTTAACCAGTACAAATATAGATTTATGAGTACTCACGAAAATAGTTCCCAGTTTCACCTTAAAGCTAAGGCAGGACCATCATATTGACCAGGACGAGTGCTTGCTACATTGCTAAAGTTAGGTTTTATCGATTTCGGTAGCGGTAAGAAAACGTATGGAGAGGAAAAGTCATATGACAATGAGGAAGAAAAAAAAGACTTACGAAATAAAACCATTCGGTAACAAACGCAATCGTAACGAGGGGTGAGGCAGAAATTATGTAAATTCTAAATTTTGTCAGAAAAACGTGAGTATTCCCTGTGGCCACTTTCCCTGTGATGCTGTAATATCAGATTTGGAATGTAAAAGGTTTCTGCCCAATTGAATGTTTATAACCTGAAGTGTGGATCATGTATGTGAAAGAGTCCTGCCCTATTTGAGCTATTATGACCTAACTTGTCAGACATGCTTAATCAACCTACCACTGACCTGAGTTTCTTATATATATAGCACGTCGACCCCGGTATACCACATCGTTCCAATTCACACTATTCCTTGCACTCCTTTCATCCTCCCGCATGTTCAGGCCCCGATCACTCAAAATCATTTTCACTCCAGCTTTCCACCTTTAGTTTGGTCTCCCACTTCTCGTTCCCTCCACCTCTGACACGTATATCCTCTTTGTTAATCTTTCCTCACTCATTCTCTCCATGTGACCAAACCATTTCGAAATACCCTCTTCTGCTCTCTCAACCGACACTCTTTTTATTACCACACATCTCTCGTACCCTTTCATTACTTAATCGATCAAACCACCTCACACCACATATTGTCCTCAAACATATCATTTCCAACACATCCACCCTCCTTCGCAAAACTCTATCTATAGCCCTCGCCTCGCAACCATATAACATTGTTGGAATCACTATTCCTTCAAAGCATACCCATTTTTGCTTTCCGAGATAATGTTCTTGCCTTCCACACATTTTTCAACGCCTCCAGAACTTTCGTTCCCTCCCCCACCCTGTGACTCACTTCCGCTTCCATGGTTCCATCCGCTGCCAAATCCACTCCCAGATATCTAAAACACTTCACTTCCTCCAGTTTCTCTCCACTTAAACTTACCTCCTAATTGACTGTCCCTCAACCCTACTGTACCTAATAACCTTGCTCTTATTCACATTTACTCTCAGCTTTCATGTTTCACACACTATAAAACTCAGTCACCAGCTTCTGCAGTTTCTCAACCGAATCAGCCACCAGCGCTGTATCATCAGCGAACAACAACTGACTCACTTCCCAAGCCCTTTCATCCACAACAGACTGCATACTTACCCTTCTTTCCAAAACTTTTGCATTCATCTCCCTAACACCCCAATCCGTAAACAAATTAAACAACCATGGAGACATCACGCACCCCTGCCGCAAACCGACTTTTCACTTCTTCTAGCAACTTGCTTCCCTTACCATATATTCTTAATACCTTCCACAGAGCATCTATATCAACTCTATCATATGCCTTCTCCAGATCCGTAAATGCTACATACAAATCCATTTGCTTTTCTAAGTATTTCTTACATATATTCTTCAAAGCAAACACCTGATCCACACATCCTCTACCACTTCTGAAACCACGCTGCTCTTCCCCAATCTGATGCTCTGTACATGCTTTCACCCTCTCAATCAATACCCTCCCATAGAACTTCCCAGGAATGCTCAAAAACTTATACCTCTGAAATATGAGCACTTACCTTTATGCCCTTTGCCTTTGTACAATGGCACTATGCATGCATTCCGCCAATCCTCAGGCACCTCACCATGAGTCATACATACTAACCAGTCAACAACACAGTCACCCCCTCTTTTAATAAATTCCACTGCAATACCATCCAAACCCTGCTGCCTTGCGGCTTTCATCTTCCGCAAAGCTTTTACTACCTCTTCTCTGTTTATCAAATCATTCTCCCTATCCCTCTCACTTTGCACACAACCTCGACCAAGACACCTTACATCTGCTACTCTATCACCAAACATATTCAACAAACCTTCAAAATACTCACTCCACCTCCTTCCTACATCACTACTTGCTATTACCTCCCCATTAACCCCCTTCACCGATTTTCCCATTTGTTCTCCTGTCTTACACACTTTATTTACCTATTTCCAAAACATCTTTTCATTTTCCCTAAAAGTTAATGATTTTCTCTCACCCCAACTCTCATTTGCCCTCTTTTTCACCTCTTGCACCTTTCTCTTGACCTTCTGCTTCTTTCTTTTATACATCTCTCAGTCATTTTACGATTTCCCTGCAAAACTCGTCCAAATGCCTCTCTCTTCTCTTTCACTAATATTCTTACTTCTTCATCCCACCACTCACTACCCTTTCTAATCTGCCCACCTCCCACGCTTCTCATGCCACATGCATCTTTTGCGCAAGCCATCACTGCTTCCCTAAATACATTCCATTCCTCCCCCTGGATGTGGAAAAGGAGCTATGGTTTCGATGCATTGTACACGACAGCTAGAGACTGAGTGTGAATGTGGGGTGCTGTTTTTCATGTGTGGCATGGATGAAGGCAGTAAGTATGAATTATGTACAAGTGTATATATGTATATTTCTGCGTATGTATACGTATGTGTACATTGAAATGTATAGGTATGTATATGTGCGTGTGTGGGTGTTTATGTATATACATGTGTATGTGGGTGGGTTGGGAGGGAAACTCACTGAGGTATGTACCTCTTTCTTATCCTTTACCTTCCCTGTATTATCTTATATTGTCTAAAAAGCACTTCTCTCTCTCTCTCTCTCTCTCTCTCTCTCTCTCTCTCTCTGAACACCAATTATGCAAATGGACCAGATGGCATTCCGCCTCACTCCTCAATGGAGTTTGTTCCTAGACTATTTTCTTGTGTTGAAGGCCCCAGTCACGGCTAAAAGTCCATAGCAATTCTAGGCCTTAATGGAAATATATAGAGAACTATGAAAAGGGAAAAAGAAAAGACAAGGGAAACTATTTACGAATTTTGGAAGAGATGAAAACCCTGTCATTCGAAATGTGCCAGGTCATAGCTATTAAGAAAGATATGAGAAGGAAGAGAATTCCAATGCTTTGACGTGTAGGGAAAAAAAGCAGTTGTGATAACGGCCCACCCATGAGTTGCTGATGTCCAGACAGTAATCGAGTGATGCAGCAGCTTGCCTAGTACCGTGTGGTCTAACTAGTGGTATGGGCACACAAGCAGCAAGCTCTCGGGAGCAATAATCAAGGGGATCAAATTTGGAAGTTAGCCTGGGACAGTCTGTTAAATCGGACCGCTTTCGACTCAACTCTCTCAGGTAAGGATGCATAGCTAGAACTACCCCAAATGTGAGAGCAGTACATACAAGGACGAATCAATCCTTTATATAAACTGACCAATTATTCGGAAGAGCAAAAGTTTCGGCATCTAAACAGGGCATCCAGTTTCTTAAAGGCAGACTTAGCTATTCATGTAATGTGGGTTTTCCAAGAATGAGTGGATGTTATAGTAATGCCAAGTATCTCCACTGAGCAAAGAGGCAGAATCATAGAACCGTCAAAGGAAAGCCAAGGGTTGTGAGGAGTTTTCGAGAGAGAGAGAGATAGGTAGACACTAGGTCTAGGAGGCATTAAACTTGACAAGATTTTGTGTACCCCACTGAGATATCCCGTCTAAGTCTGGGTTATCGAGGAACCTGTGTCAAGACAAAATGCAGATCAAGTGAGAGAAGAGGGAGCAGAATTGAGGGATGTGGTTGAATGCAGTATTGAATCGTCAGCGTGTGAGTGCATTGGATAGCTTTTGGAGGAGGGAAGTCGTTGAAAAAAAGGAAAGTACGAGGCAGGACAGAACCTTGATGGACGCCGTTGCTTATGAAGAAAAAGGAGGAGGCTGATGCCATCAACAACCACAGAGATAGATCGACTAGAGGAGAAAATAGATATGAAAGAGCAAAGTAAGGGAAGGAAGCCAAAAGATGGGAGCTTAGAGATGAGACTCCGATGCCACACCTCGTCAAAGGCCTTAGACACGTCGACAACTACATATGACTCTCCCAAATCTTTCAGGGTTGATGACCAGACATTAGTATCTTTAAGAGATAATATCACTAACGGATCTCGCCTTACGTAAGCCATACTGGTTGTCAGGGAGAAGACTGATTTTCGAGGTGTTTGAGAATATCGGAGTTGAAGGGGGGATTCGAAGACTTTGGAAATGGTAGATGTCAAAGCAATAGGACGATAGTCAGAAAGGTCAGAAGGGTCAGCCTTCATAGCGATGGGATGTACTAATGCATGTTTCTTAGAAGGAATGACTGCTGGTCTATTCTATTATGGTTCAAGAACGAAAAACTGTCTTTACTCTTGACATCAGCTTATTTCCTTACACCGCTTACATTTCGAATATAATACCTTCTATCGTAAGCCTTCATAGATGATTTTCTTCTTCTTCTTCTTCTTCTTCTTCTTCTTCTTCTTCTTCTTCTTCTTCTTCTTCTTCTTCTTCTTTCTGGTTTCTAATGGTGATAGGAACACTTTTGAGTAAGTCCATTTCATAAATTTATGTATTGTAGATACGTACATGACAGATGACAACAGATGAAGTGTGTGTGTGTGATATATATATATATATATATATATATATATATATATATATATATATATATATATATATATATATATATATATATATATATATATATATATATATATATATATATATATATATATATATATATATATATATATATATATATATATATATATATATATATATGGGAACTTCAGTGAAGGGCGTAAATGGGGAGGTAATAACAAGTAGTGGTGATGTGAGAAGGAGATGGAATGAGTATTTTGAAGGTTTGTTGAATGTGTCTGATGACAGAGTGGCAGATATAGGATGTTTGGGTCGAGGTGGTGTGCAAAGTGAGAGGGTTAGGGAAAATGATTTGGTAAACAGAGAAGAGGTAGTAAAAGCTTTGCGGAAGATGAAAGCCGGCAAGGCAGCAGGTTTGGATGGTATTGCAGTGGAATTTATTAAAAAAGGGGGTGACTGTATTGTTGACTGGTTGGTAAGGTTATTTAATGTATGTATGACTCATGGTGAGGTGCCTGAGGATTGGCGGAATGCGTGCATAGTGCCATTGTACAAAGGCAAAGGGGATAAGAGTGAGTGCTCAAATTACAGAGGTATAAGTTTGTTGAGTATTCCTGGTAAATTATATGGGAGAGTATTGATTGAGAGGGTGAAGGCATGTACAGAGCATCAGATTGGGGAAGAGCAGTGTGGTTTCAGAAGTGGTAGAGGATGTGTGGATCAGGTGTTTGCTTTGAAGAATGTATGTGAGAAATACTTAGAAAAGCAAATGGATTTGTATGTAGCATTTATGGATCTGGAGAAGGCATATGATAGAGTTGATAGAGATGCTCTGTGGAAGGTATTAAGAATATATGGTGTGGGAGGCAAGTTGTTAGAAGCAGTGAAAAGTTTTTATCGAGGATGTAAGGCATGTGTACGTGTAGGAAGAGAGGAAAGTGATTGGTTCTCAGTGAATGTAGGTTTGCGGCAGGGGTGTGTGATGTCTCCATGGTTGTTTAATTTGTTTATGGATGGGGTTGTTAGGGAGGTAAATGCAAGAGTTTTGGAAAGAGGGGCAAGTATGAAGTCTGTTGGGGATGAGAGAGCTTGGGAAGTGAGTCAGTTGTTGTTCGCTGATGATACAGCGCTGGTGGCGGATTCATGTGAGAAACTGCAGAAGCTGGTGACGGAGTTTGGTAAAGTGTGTGGAAGAAGAAAGTTAAGAGTAAATGTGAATAAGAGCAAGGTTATTAGGTACAGTAGGGTTGAGGGTCAAGTCAATTGGGAGGTGAGTTTGAATGGAGAAAAACTGGAGGAAGTGAAGTGTTTTAGATATCTGGGAGTGGATCTGTCAGCGGATGGAACCATGGAAGCGGAAGTGGATCATAGGGTGGGGGAGGGGGCGAAAATTTTGGGAGCCTTGAAAAATGTGTGGAAGTCGAGAACATTATCCCGGAAAGCAAAAATGGGTATGTTTGAAGGAATAGTAGTTCCAACAATGTTGTATGGTTGCGAGGCGTGGGCTATGGATAGAGTTGTGCGCAGGAGGATGGATGTGCTGGAAATGAGATGTTTGAGGACAATGTGTGGTGTGAGGTGGTTTGATCGAGTAAGTAACGTAAGGGTAAGAGAGATGTGTGGAAATAAAAAGAGCGTGGTTGAGAAAGCAGAAGAGGGTGTTTTGAAATGGTTTGGGCACATGGAGAGAATGAGTGAGGAAAGATTGACCAAGAGGATATATGTGTCGGAGGTGGAGGGAACGAGGAGAAGAGGGAGACCAAATTGGAGGTGGAAAGATGGAGTGAAAAGGATTTTGTGTGATCGGGGCCTGAACATGCAGGAGGGTGAAAGGAGGGCAAGGAATAGAGTGAATTGGAGCGATGTGGTATACAGGGGTTGACGTGCTGTCAGTGGATTGAATCAAGGCATGTGAAGCGTCCGGGGTAAACCATGGAAAGCTGTGTAGGTATGTATATTTGCGTGTGTGGACGTGTGTATATACATGTGTATGGGGGTGGGTTGGGCCATTTCTTTCGTCTGTTTCCTTGCGCTACCTCGCAAACGCGGGAGACAGCGACAAAGTATAAAAAAAAAAAAAAAAAAAAAAAAAATATATATATATATATATATATACATATATATAGATAGATAGATAATTAGATGGAGAGAGAGAGAGTGAGAGATAGAGTAGAGGGGAAGATTATAGACTAGGGGAGAGATAGAGGAAGGGGAGAAGGAGGAGGAGAGGGAAGGGAGAAAGATAATGGAGTGTGGAGGAGGGAAAGGTTGAAGATTAAAAAGGATAAACGTGGGTTGTGAGAAGCAGTAACGGGACGTGTGAGAAGTTTAACAAATGACGGATGGTGAGGGAGAAAACACGAAGTTAGTTTATACATCTCAGGATTATCTCTGATAGAAGATATATTATTTATATACATATATATATCGAGGATGTAAGGCATGTGTACGTGTAGGAAGAGAGGAAAGTGATTGGTTCTCAGTGAATGTAGGCTTGCGGCAGGGGTGTGTGATGTCTCCATGGTTGTTTAATTTGTTTATGGATGGGGTTGTTAGGGAGGTAAATGCAAGAGTTTTGGAAAGAGGGGCAAGTATGAAGTCTGTTGGGGATGAGAGAGCTTGGGAAGTGAGTCAGTTGTTGTTCGCTGATGATACAGCGCTGGTGGCTGATTCATGTGAGAAACTGCAGAAGCTGGTGACTGAGTTTGGTAAAGTGTGTGGAAGAAGAAAGTTAAGAGTAAATGTGAATAAGAGCAAGGTTATTAGGTTATTATTGCCCTCCTTTCACCCTCCTGCATGTTCAGGCCCCGATCACACAAAATCTTTTTCACTCCATCTTTCCACCTCCAATTTGGTCTCCCTCTTCTCCTCGTTCCCTCCACCTCCGACACATATATCCTCTTGGTCAATCTTTCCTCACTCATTCTCTCCATGTGCCCAAACCACTTCAAAACACCCTCTTCTGCTCTCTCAACCAAGCTCTTTTTATTTCCACACATCTCTCTTACCCTTACGTTACTCACTCGATCAAACCACCTCAGACCACATATTGTCCTCAAACATCTCATTTCCAGCACATCCATCCTCCTGCGCACAACTCTATCCATAGCCCACGCCTCGCAACCATACAACATTGTTGGAACCACTATTCCTTCAAACATACCCATTTTTGCTTTCCGAGATAATGTTCTCGACTTCCACACATTCTTCAAGGCCCCCAGAATTTTCGCCCCCTCCCCCACCCTATGATCCACTTCCGCTTCCATGTTTCCATCCGCTGCCAGATCCACTCCCAGATATCTAAAACACTTCACTTCCTCCAGTTTTTCTCCATTCAAACTTACCTCCCAATTGACTTGCTCCTCAACCCTACTGTACCTAATAACCTTGCTCTTTTTCACATTTACTCTTAACTTTCTTCTTCCACACACTTTACCAAACTCAGTCACCAGCTTCTGCAGTTTCTCACATGAATCAGCCACCAGCGCTGTATCATCAGCGAACAACAACTGACTCACTTCCCAAGCTCTCTCATCCCCAACAGACTTCATACTTGCCCCTCTTTCCGAAACTCTTGCATTTACCTCCCTAACAACCCCATCCATAAACAAATTAAACAACCATGGAGACATCACACACCCCTGCCGCAAGCCTACATTCACTGAGAACCAGTCACTTTCCTCTCTTCCTACACGTACACATGCCTTACATCCTCGATAAAAACTTTTCACTGCTTCTAACAACTTGCCTCCCACACCATATATTCTTAATACCTTCCACAGAGCATCTCTATCAACTATATCATATGCCTTCTCCAGATCCATAAATGCTACATACAAATCCATTTGCTTTTCTAAGTATTTCTCACATACATTCTTCAAAGCAAACACCTGATCCACACATCCTCTACCACTTCTGAAACAACACTGCTCTTCCCCAATCTGATGCTCTGTACCTGCCTTCACCCTCTCAATCAATACCCTCCCATATAATTTACCAGGAATACTCAACAAACTTATACCTCTGTAATTTGAGCACTCACTCTTATCCCCTTTGCCTTTGTACAATGGCACTATGCACGCATTCCGCCAATCCTCAGGCACCTCACCATGAGTCATACATGCATCAAATAACCTTACCAACCAGTCAACAATACAGTCACCCCCTTTTTTAATAAATTCCACTGCAATACCATCCAAACCTGCTGCCTTGCCGGCTTTCATCTTCCGCAAAGCTTTCACTACCTCTTCTCTGTTTACCAAATCATTTTCCCTAACCCTCTCACTTTGCACACCACCTCCACCAAAAGATCATGAGAGGCAAGTGTTTTGGGAGCAGCTGAATGAGTGTGTTAGTGGTTTTGATGCACGAGACCGGGTTATAGTGATGGGTGATTTGAATGCAAAGGTGAGTAATGTGGCAGTTAAGGGAATGATTGGTATACATGGGGTGTTCAGTGTTGTAAATGGAAATGATGAAGAGCTTGTAGATTTATGTGCTGAAAAAGGACTGATGATTGGGAATACCTGGTTTAAAAAGCGAGATATACATAAGTATACTTATGTAAGTAGGAGAGATGGCCAGAGAGCGTTATTGGATTACGTGTTAATTGACAGGCGTGCGAAAGAGAGACTTTTGGATGTTAATGTGCTGAGAGGTGCAACTGGAGGGATGTCTGATCATTATCTTGTGGAGGCTAAGGTGAAGATTAGTATGGGTTTTCAGAAAAGAGGAGTGAATGTTGGGGTGAAGAAGGTGGTGAGAGTAAGTGAGCTTGGGAAGGAGACCTGTGTGGGGAAGTACCAGGAGAGACTGTGTACAGAATGGAAAAAGGTGAGAACAATGGAAGTAAGGGGAGTCGGGGAGGAATGGGATGTATTTAGGGAATCAGTGATGGATTGCGCAAAAGATGCTTGTGGCATGAGAAGAGTGGGAGGTGGGCTGTTTAGAAAGGGTAGTGAGTGGTGGGATGAAGAAGTAAGAGTATTAGTGAAAGAGAAGAGAGAGGCATTTGGACGATTTTTGCAGGGAAAAAATGCAATTGAGTGGGAGAAGTATAAAAGAAAGAGACAGGAGGTCAAGAGAAAGGTGCAAGAGGTGAAAAAAAGGGCAAATGAGAGTTGGGGTGAGAGACTATCAGTAAATTTTAGGGAGAATAAAAAAAAAGTTCTGGAAGGAGGTAAATAGGGTGCGTAAGACAAGGGAGCAAATGGGAACTTCAGTGAAGGGCGTAAATGGGGAGGTGATAACAAGTAGCGGTGATGTGAGAAGGAGATGGAATGAGTATTTTGAAGGTTTGTTGAATGTGTCTGATGACAGAGTGGCAGATATACGGTGTTTTGGTCGAGGTGGTGTGCAAAGTGAGAGGGTTAGGGAAAATGATTTGGTAAACAGAGAAGAGGTAGTAAAAGCTTTGCGGAAGATGAAAGCCGGCAAGGCAGCAGGTTTGGATGGTATTGCAGTGGAATTTATTAAGAAAGGGGGTGACTGTATTGTTGACTGGTTGGTAAGGTTATTTAATGTATGTATGACTCATGGTGAGGTGCCTGAGGATTGGCGGAATGCGTGCATAGTGCCATTGTACAAAGGCAAAGGGGATAAGAGTGAGTGCTCAAATTACAGAGGTATAAGTTTGTTGAGTATTCCTGGTAAATTATATGGGAGGGTATTGATTGAGAGGGTGAAGGCATGTACAGAGCATCAGATTGGGGAAGAGCAGTGCGGTTTCAGAAGTGATAGAGGATGTGTGGATCAGGTGTTTGCTTTGAAGAATGTATGTGAGAAATACTTAGAAAAGCAAATGGATTTGTATGTAGCATTTATGGATCTGGAGAAGGCATATGATAGAGTTGATAGAGATGCTCTGTGGAAGGTATTAAGAATATATGGTGTGGGAGGCAAGTTGTTAGAAGCAGTGAAAAGTTTTTATCGAGGATGTAAGGCATGTGTACGTGTAGGAAGAGAGGAAAGTGATTGGTTCTCAGTGAATGTAGGTTTGCGGCAGGGGTGTGTGATGTCTCCATGGTTGTTTAATTTGTTTATGGATGGGGTTGTAAGGAGGTAAATGCAAGAGTCCTGGAAAGAGGGGCAAGTATGAAGTCTGTTGGGGATGAGATAGCTTGGGAAGTGAGTCAATTGTTGTTCGCTGATGATACAGCGCTGGTGGCTGATTCATGTGAGAAACTGCAGAAGCTGGTGACTGAGTTTGGTAAAGTGTGTGGAAGAAGAAAGTTGAGAGTAAATGTGAATAAGAGCAAGGTTATTAGGTACAGTAGGGGTGAGGGTCAAGTCAATTGGGAGGTGAGTTTGAATGGAGAAAAACTGGAGGAAGTGAAGTGTTTTAGATATCTGGGAGTGGATCTGTCAGCGGATGGAACCATGGAAGCGGAAGTGGATCATAGGGTGGGGGAGGGGGCGAAAATTTTGGGAGCCTTGAAAAATGTGTGGAAGTCGAGAACATTATCTCGGAAAGCAAAAATGGGTATGTTTGAGGGAATAGTGGTTCCAACAATGCTGTATGGTTGCGAGGCGTGGGCTATGGATAGAGATGTGCGCAGGAGGATGGATGTGCTGGAAATGAGATGTTTGAGGACAATGTGTGGTGTGAGGTGGTTTGATCGAGTAAGTAACGTAAGGGTAAGAGAGATGTGTGGAAATAAAAAGAGCGTGGTCGAGAGAGCAGAAGAGGGTGTTTTGAAATGGTTTGGGCACATGGAGAGAATGAGTGAGGAGAGATTGACCAAGAGGATATATGTGTCGGAGGTGGAGGGAACGAGGAGAAGAGGGAGACCAAATTGGAGGTGGAAAGATGGAGTGAAAAAGATTTTGTGTGATCGGGGCCTGAACATGCAGGAGGGTGAAAGGAGGGCAAGAAATAGAGTGAATTGGAGTCATGTGGTATACAGGGGTTGACGTGCTGTCAGTGGATTGAAGCAAGGCAAGTGAAGCGTCTGGGGTAAACCATGGAAAGCTGTGTAGGTATGTATATTTGCGTGTGTGGACGTGTGTATGTACATGTGTATGGGGGGGGGGGGTTGGGCCATTTCTTTCGTCTGTTTCCTTGCGCTACCTCGCAAACGCGGGAGACAGCGACAAAGTATAAAAAAAAAAAAAAAAAAAAAAAAAAATATATATATATATATATATATATATATATATATATATATATATATATATATATATATATATATATATATATATATATATATATCCGTATCCCTGGGGATAGGGGATTAAGAATACTTCCCACGTATTCCCTGCGTGTCGTAGAAGGCGACTAAAAGGGGAGGGAGCGGGGGGCTGGAAATCCTCCCCTCTCGGTTTTTTTTTTCAATTTTCCAAAAGAAGGAACAGAGAATTGGGCCAGGTGAGGGTATTCCCTCAGAGGCCCAGTCCTCTGTTCTTAATGCTACCTCGCTAATGCGGGAAATGGCGAATAGTTTGAAAGAAGAAAGAAATATATATATATATATATATATATATATATATATATATATATATATATATATATATATATATATATATATATATATATATACATATATATATATATATATATCTTTTCTTTCTTTCATACTATTCGCCATTTCCCGCATTAGCGAGGTAGCGTTAAGAACAGAGGACTTTGCCTTTGAGGGAATATCCTCACCTGGCCCCCTTCTCTGTTCCTTCTTTTGGAAAATTAAAAAAAAAAAGAAAAAAATGAAAGGGGAGGATTTCCAGCCCCCCGCTCCCTTCCCTTTTAGTCGCCTTCTACGACACGCAGGGAATACGTGGGAAGTATTCTTTCTCCCCTATCCCCAGGGATAATATATATATATATATATATATATATATATATATATATATATATATATATATATATATATATATGTATATATATATATATATATATATATATATATATATATATATATATATATATATATATATATATATATATATATATATATATATATATATATATTTATATATATATATATATATATATATATATATATATTATCCCTGGAGATAGGGGAGAAAAAATACCTCCCATGTGTTCCCTGCGTGTCGTAGAAGGCGACTAAAAGGGAAGGGAACGGGGGGCTGGAAATCCTCCCCTCTCGGTTTTTTTAATTTTCCAGAAGAAGGGACAGAGAAGAGGGCCAGGTGAGGATATACCCTCAAAGATCCAGTCCTCTGTTCTTAACGCAACCTCGATAATGCGGGAGATGGCGAATAGTATGAATATATATATATATATATATATATATATATATATATATATATATATATATATATATATATATATATAAACCTCCAACAGCCAGGATCGAACCCGGGAACCCTGTGCTACAGGCGGGAATGCTACCGCTAGGCTGTGGGCCTGGCTAATAGAAAATAACTATTCGAATACTATGTACTCGAATACCCTTCGTCTCACGTTGGTGAGCAACGGGGTCTACACAGGTTATTTCTCAAAAGGCGCACAAAGCCAGCAGATAGGATTTTACTGAGCCTAACTGTACAACGCGGAGGTATATGAATACTCATAAAGTGCATATTAACGCGCACCTTCATAGAACATACAAACCTCCAACAGCCAGGATCGAGCCCGGGACCCCTGAGCCACAGGCGGGAATGCTACTGCCAGGCCCACAGCCTAGCGGTATAGCTAAGACGCCATTTGGTAAACATGCAGTTGTCCAAGACAGAAAACAAGCGTATCATAAACTTTTTATTTTACAACATTTATCAACAATAAAGTTATCTAATTTGTCTAATCAGTATGGCCCAACCAACCCAGATACACATGTATATACATGTATACATCCGCTGCCAAATCCACTCCCAGATATCTAGAACACTTCACCTCCTCCAGTTTTTCTCCATTCAGAGTTACCTCCCAAATGATTTGCCCCTCAACCCTACTGTACCTAATAACCTTGCTCTTATTCACATTTACTCTCAGCTTTCTTCTTTCACACACTTTACCAAACTTAGTTACCAGCTTCTGTAGTTTCTCACCCAAATCAGCCACCAGCGCTATATCATCAGCGAACAAAAACTGACTCGCCTCCCAAGCTCTATCATCCACAACAGACTTCATACTTGCCCCTCTTTCCAAAACTCTTGCATCCACCTCCTTAACAACCCCATCCATAAACAAATTGAACAACCATGGAGACATTACTCACCCCCACCGCAAACCAGCATTCACTGAGAGCCAATCACTTTCCTCTCTTCTTACACGTACACATGCCTTACATTCTCGATGAAACTTTTCACTGCTCCTAGCAACTTGCCTCTCACACCATATATTCTTAATACCTTCCACAGAACATCTCTATCAACTCTATCATATACCGTCTCCAGATCCATAGATGCTACATACAAATCCATTTGCTTTTCTAAGTATTTCTCACATACATTCTTCAAAGCAAACACCTGATCCACACATCGTCTACCACTTCTGAAACCACACTGCTCTTCCCCAATCTGATGCTTTGTACATGCCTTCACCCTCTCAATCAATACCCTCACATATAATTTCCCAGGAATACTCAACAAACTTATACCTCTGTAATTTGATACCTCTGTAATTTGAGCATTCACTCTTATCCCCTTTGCCTTTGTACAATGGTACTATGCAAGCATTCCGTCAGTCCTCAGGCACCTCACCATGAGTCATACATGCATTAAATAATCTTACCAACCAGTCAACAATACAGTCACCCCTTTTTTTTGATAAACTCCACCGCAATACCATCCAAACTCGTTGCCTTGCCGAATTTCATCTTCCGGAAAGCTTTTACCACCTCTTCTCTGTTTACCAAATCAATCTACCTGACCCTCTCACATTGCACACCACCTCGACCAAAACACCCTATATCTGCCACTCTATCATCAAACACATTCAACAAACCTTCAAAATACTCACTCCATCTCCTTCTCACATCACCACTACTTGTTATCACCTCCACATTTGTCCCCTTCACTGATGTTTCCATTTTGTTCCCTTGTCTTACGCAGTTTATATACCTCCTTCCAAAATATCTTTTTATTGTCCCTAAAATTTAATGATACTCTCTCACCCCAACTCTCATTTGCCCTCTTCTTCACCCCTTGCACCTTTATCTTGAACTCCACCCTCTTTCTTTTATACATCTCCCAATCATTTGCATTATTTCCCTGCAAAAATCGTCCAAATGCCTCTTTCTTCTCTTTCACTAATTATCTTATTTCTTCATCCTACCACTCACTACCCTTTTTAATCTGCCCACCTTCCACGCTTCTAATGCCACAAGCATCTCTTGCACAAGCCATCACTGCTTCCCTAAATACATCCCATTCCTCCCCCAACTGCCCCCGTCCCCGGCCCCCAAAATTTCCCTAGCAAATTTTTTGGCCTTAAATGGAAAATTTTTAAAAGAATTTTAAAAAGGGGAAAAAGAAAAGACAAGGGGGGAAAACTATTTTCCCAATATTGGAAGAGAAAAACCCTGTCATTCGGGGAAAAGGTGCCAGGTAAAAGCTATTAAGAAAGATATGAGGGAAAGGAAAGGGGAAATTCCCAAAGTTTGACGTTTTAGGGAAAAAAGCAGTTGTTTATAACGGGCCCCCCCTGGTTGCCCCGATGTCCAGCCCGTATTTGAGGGGATTTAAACGCTTTTGCCTTTTGTTCTGTGTGGTCTAACTAGTGTTATTGGGCACCAAGCAGCAAGCTCTCGGGGGGCAATAATTAAAGGGGATCAAATTTTGGGAAATTTTTGCCTGGACAGTCTGTTAAATCGGACCGCTTTGGGCTCAACTCTCTCAGGTAAGGATGCATGCTTTAAAAATTCCCCCAAATGTGGGGAGTTGTACTTTCAAAGGGCGAATCAATTTCCCTTTTTATAAATTGCCCCCAAATTTTTCGGGAAAAGCAAAAGTTTCGGCCCTTAAACCCCGGGCATCCAAATTTCTTTAAAAAAAAAAGGGAAAACTTAGCTTTTCTTTTTATTGGGGGGTTTTCCAAAAAAAGAGTGGTTTTTATAGTAATGGGCCCAAATGTCTCCACTGAGTCAAGGGTAGAACATAGAACCGTCAAAGGAAAGCCCAAAGGGGTTTAGAGGAGTTTTCGAGAGAGAGAGAATAGTTTTGACCCCCTAGGTCTAGGAGGCATTAAATTGAAAGATTTTGTGGACCCCCTGAGATATCCCCTTTTAAGTCTGGGGTTTTCGAAAGGGAAACCTTTTGTCAAGACAAAAAGGATCAAGTGAGAAAAAAGGGAGCAGAATTGAGGGATGTGGTTGAAATTTCAGATGAATCGTCGGGGTTTGTGAGTACATTGGTAGCTTTTGGAGGGGGAAGTCGTTTAAAAAAAGGAAAAGTTTCGAGGCAGGAAAGAACCTTGGGAAAGGACCCCCGTTGCTTATGAAGAAAAAAGGGGAAAGGTGAAAGATCAACAACCACAGAGATAGAAACGATAGAGGAGGGAAAAAAGATATGAAAAAAGCCCAAAATAAGGGAGAAAGAAAACCCAAAAAATGGGAGCCCTTTGAGATGAGTCAGCCACAACCCCGTCAAAAGGGCCCTTTGGGCAAAGTCGAAACTACCTTTTACTCCCCCAAATCTTTCAGGGTTGATGACCAGGGCATTAGTATTTTTAAGGATAATATCAAAAGGATTTGCCTTAGTAAGCCATATGGTTGTCAGGGAGAAGGACTGATTTTGAGGGGTTTAAGGGTATCGGAGTTTATGGGGGGAAATTTGAAAAACTTGGAAAAAAAGGGAAATGTCAAAGCAATGGAGATAGCCAGAAAGGTCAGAAGGGTCACCCCATGGGATTTTTACTAAAGAGTTTTTAGAAAGGGAAAGACTGCTGGGTCTAATTTTTAGTTTGGTTTTAAAAACAAAAAATGTCCTTTACTCTTTTACATCAAACTTATTTCCTTTTTTCCGCCCTTTCCCCTTTTGAATATAATACTTCTATGTAAACTTTATAGATGATTTTCTTTTATTCTTTTTCTTCTTTTTTCTTCTTTTTCTCTTTTCTTCTTCTTCTTTTCTTCTTCTTCTGGTTTTTTAAAAAGGGATAGGAACACTTTTGAGTAAAATCCAAATTTTATAAATTTATGTTTTTTTAGAAGTACATGAAAGTGTCAAAAAAGATGAAGTGTGGGGTGGTGTGAAAATTATAATATATATTTTATAATTAATATATATATATATTTATATATATTATAAAATTATATAATATATATTATTTATATATATAATTTTATATATATATATAAAATTTATATAATATAATTTATATATATTTTATATATATTTATAATATATATTTGGGAAATTCAGTGAAAGGGCGTAAATGGGGAAAGGTTTAAAAACAAGTTGTGGTTTATGTGAAAAAGGAGATGGAAAAGAGTTTTTTTGGGGTTTTTTGAATGTGTCTGATGAAAGAGGGCAGATAAAAAGGATGTTTGGGTCGGGTGGTTTTGGGAAAGTAAAAGGGTTAGGGAAAAAAAAAAAAAAAAAAAAAATTTTGTAAACAGGGGAAGAGGTAGTAAAGCTTTTTGGGGGATGAAAACCGGCAAGGGAGCAGGTTTGGATGGGATTCAGTGGAATTTTTTTAAAAAAGGGGGTGAATGTATTTTTGAATGGTTTGGTTAAATTTTTTTAAAGGTTTTATGACTCATGGTGAGGTGCCGGGGGATTGGGGGAAAGGGGCATAGTGCCATTGTACAAAGGCAAAGGGGTTTAAAAGTGAGTGCTCAAATTACAGAGGTTTTTAAGTTTGTTTAGTATTCCTGGTAAAATTTTAATTTGGGGGAGTATTGATTGAGAGGGTGGAAAAGGGTGTACAGAGCATTAAAATTGGGGAAAAGCAGTGGGTTTTTAGAAATGGTTTGAGGATTTTTGTGGATCAGGGTTTTTTTTGCTTTGAAAAATGGGTTTTGAGAAATACTTGGAAAAAACATAATGGATTTTTTATGTAGCATTTATGGAATTTTGGAAAAGCTATGATAAAGGGTTTATAGAGATGTTGTGGGAAAAAAAATATTTTTAAAAATTTGGTGTGGGAGGCAAGTTGTTAGAAGCCCGTGAAAAAATTTTTATCGAGGATGTAAATGTGTTCCCTGTTTAGGAAGGGGAAAGGATGGGGGATTTGGGTTCCCCAGGTGGGGAAAGTAGGTTTTTCGGCGGGGTGTGGATGTTCCCTGGTTGTTTAATTTGTTTTTGGATGGGGGTTGGGTTAGGGTAAATTTAAAGGGAAAAGTTTTGGGGAAAAAAGGGGCAAAATATGAAGGCTGGGTTTGGGGGGAGGGCTTGGGAAGGGGTCAGTTGTTGTTCGCTGAGGGTCAGCGCTGGTGGCGGATTAAAGTAGAAAAAACAGAGCTGGGGAAGGAAATTTTGGTAAAAGTGTGTGGGAAGAAGAAAAATTAAGAGGGAATTTTGAATAAGAAAAGGTTATTAGGGGACAGTAGGGTTTGAGGGGGCAAGTCAATTGGGGGGGAGTTTGAATGTGAGAAAAAACCCCGGAGGAAATGAAGTGTTTTGTTTTCTGGGGAAAGGGGGGTCCCGTCAGGGATGGAAAACCCTGGAAGCGGAAATGGATCATTTGGGTGGGGGAGGGGGGCCCCAAAAATTTTGGGGGCCCCGGGAAAAATTTTTGTGGAAGGGGGGGACATTATCCCGGGAAGCAAAAAAGGGTATTTGGGTTTTAAGGGAATTTTAGGTTTAAAAATGTTGTATGGTTTTCGAGGGGTGGGCTATGGATAGAGTTGTGCGCAGGAGGATGGTTGTGGAAAAGAGATTTTTTGAGGACAATGTTTGGTGTGAGGTGGTTTTATGAGTAAGTAAATTTAAGGGGGAAAAAGAGATGTGTGGAAATTTTAAAAAAAGCGTGGTTTTAGAAAGCAGAAAAGGGTTTTTTGAAATGGTTTTGGGGACATGGAGAGGGAAAAGGGGAGGAAAAATTTACCAAGGGGATATTTTGTTTCGGAGGGTGGGGGAAACCCAGGGGGAAGAGGGAGGGCCAAATTTTGGGGGTGGAAAGATTTGGGGTTTAAAAAGGGTTTTTGTGTGATCGGGGCCTGAACATGAAAAGGGTGAAAGGAGGGAAAAGGGAAAAGAGTTTAATTTTGGAAAGGGAAAGTGGTATACGGGGTTGCGTGGGTGTCAGTGGATTGAATCAAGGCATGTGAAGCGTCCCGGGGGAAACCATGGAAAGGGTGTGTAGGTATGTATATTTGCGTGTGTGGACGTGTTTTATATACATGTGTTTTGGGGGTGGGTTGGGCCAAATTTTTTGTCTGTTTCCCTTTTCGCTACCCGCAAACGCGGGAAAACGCGACAAAGTATAAAAAAAAAAAAAAAAAAAAAAAAAAAAATATAATAATTTTTATATTTACATATTAAAATAGATAGTAGATAATTATTTGGGGAAAAGAAAAGGGGTGAGGATAGAGTTGAGGGGGAAGTTTTAAGACTTGGGGAGAGTAGAGGAAGGGGGAAGGAAAGGGGGATGGGGGGAAGGGAGAAAGATAAAAGGAGTTTGGGGGGAAAAGGGGAAAAGGTTTAAGATTAAAAAGGTAAACGTGGGTTGTGAGAAGCGTAACGGGACGTTGTGGGGAAGTTTAACAAATGCGGATGGTGGGGGGAAAACGAAGTTGTTTTTTACCCTCTCGGATTATCTCCCGATAGGGGAAAATTTTTATTTTTTACATATATATATCGAGGTTTTTAAGGCATTGTAGTGGGAGGAAAAAGAGGGAAAGGGGATTGGTTTTCAGTGAATGTAGGCTTGCGGCAGGGGGTGTGTTTTTGTCTTCCCTGGTTGTTTTTAAAATTTTTTTTGGGGTGGGGTTGTTAGGGGGAAATGCTAGGGTTTTTGGAAAAAAGGGGCAAATTGAAATTTTGTTTGGGGATTTAGAGAGCTTTGGGGAAGTGAGTCAGTTGTTGTTCGCTGATGATACGCGCTGGTGGGTGATTCATGTGGAAACTGGGAGAAGTGGGGACTGAGTTTGGTAAAGTGTTTTGGGAAGAAAAGTTTAAAAGTAAAAAGTGGGAAAAAGAGCAAGGGGTTTTTAGGGTTTTTATTGCCCCCCTTTCACCCTCCTGATGTTTTTAGGCCCCCATCCCAAAAAAACTTTTTCACTCTCTTTTTCCCCCTCCCCAAATTGGGCTCCCTCTTCTTTCCCCGTTCCCTCCACCTCCGACACATATATCCCCTTTGGGCAATTTTTTTCCCCACTAAATTTTCTCCTTTTGCCCCCAAAAACCCCTTTTTAAAAACACCCCTTCTGCTCTCTCAAACCCCGCTCTTTTTATTTCCCCACCCTCTCTTACCCTTTCGTTTCTACTCGATCAAACCCCTCAACCCAAATTGTCCTCAACATCTCAAATTTCCCGCACATCCCTCCCCTGGGGCACAACTCAAAACCTTTTCCCACGCCCCGCAACCAAACAACATTGGTTTGGAAACCATATTCCCCCCCAAAAAAAACCCATTTTTGCTTTCCCAGAAAAGTTCTGACTTTTCCCCACATTTTTCAAGGCCCCAAAATTTTGCCCCCTCCCCCCCCCTATGATCCACTTCCGCTTCCTGGTTTCCCCTCCGCTGCCCGACCCTCCCAGATATCTAAAAAAACTTCAAATTCTCCAGTTTTTTTCCATTCAAAAATTAACCCCCCAATTTACTTGCCCCCAAACCCCAAGTACCTAATTTAAACCCTTTCCTTTTTTTACATTTCCCCTTAACTTTCTTCTTCCACACACTTTACCAAAATCAGTCACCCGCTTCTTCAGGGTTTTAAAAGAAAACAGCCACCCGCGCTGTATCATCAGCGAAAAAACAATGACCCACTTCCCAAACTCCTTTATTTCCCCCCCAGACTTTACTTGCCCTCTTTCCAAACTCTTGATTTTTCCTCCCCAACAAAACCCCCTCCATAAACAAAAATTTAAAAAACCCTGGAGACATAAAACACCCCCCGCCGCAAACCTACATTCCCTGAGAACCAATCACTTTCCTTTTTTTCCACACGTTCAATGCCTTACATCCTCTAAAAACTTTTTTACTGCTTCTTAAAAACTTGCCTCCCCCCCATATATTTTAATTCCCTTCCCCAGGCATTCTATTAAAATATTAAAATGCCTTCTCCAAAAATCCCAAAAAGCTAAAATACAAATCCATTGGCTTTTCTAAGTATTTCTCACATACATTTTCCAAAGCAAAACTCCTGAAACCACACTTTCCCCTACCATTTTGAAAAAAAAAATTGTTTTTCCCCCAAATTTAAGCTTGTACCCGCCTTCACCTCTCAAACAATACCCTCCCTTTTCAAATTTTCCAGGAATTCTCAACAAACTTATTTCCTTGTAAATTTTGGAACACTCCAAATCTTATCCCTTTTTCCCCTTTTTTACCAAAAAGGGACTATGCAAGCATTCCCCCAATCCTCAGGCACCTCACCCTGAGTCTTTCTGCATCAAATAAAACCCTTTCCAACCGTCAACAATACAGTTTACCCCCTTTTTTTAATTTAAATTTCCACTGCTTAAAAACCAACCCAAAATGTGCCTTTGCCGGGGTTTCATCCCTTTCCCCAAAGCTTTTTACTACCCCCCTTCTTTTGTTTCCAATTTATTTTTCCCCAAAACCCCCTTTACTTTGCACCCCCCCCTCCAAACCCAAAAGATTCATGAGAGGCAAAAATTTTTTTTGGGAGCAGCTGAAAGAAGGGGTTGTTAGGGTTTTTATGCCGAGACCCGGGGGGTTTTAGTGATGGGTGATTTTGATTTTTAAAAAAGGGGAGTAATTTTGGCCAAATTAAGGGAATGGTTTTGGGATACATGGGGGGTGTTAGTGTTTGGGAAATGGAATGATTTTAAGAGTTGTAGATTTTTTGTGCTGAAAAAGGCCGATGATTGGGGAAAAAAATGGGTTTTAAAAGGGGGAGTCGGGGAGGAATGGGTTGTTTTTAGGGAATCAGTGTGGATTGCGAAAAGATGCTTGGGGCATGAAAGAGTGGGGGTGGGTGTTTGAAGGGTAGTGAGTGGTGGGATGAAAAGTAAGAGTATTAGTGAAAGAGAAGAGAGAGGCATTTGGGACGATTTTTGCGGGAAAAAAATGCAATTGAGTGGGAGAAAGAAAAAAGAAAGGGGACAGGGGTCAGAGAAAGGGTTTTGAAAGAGATAAAAAAAAAAGGGCAAATGAGATTTGGGGGTGAGGGGACTATCAGTAAATTTTAGGGGGGAAAAAAAAAAAGTTCGGGAAGGAGGTAAATGGGGGTGCTTGAAAAGGGGGAGCAAAGGGGAAATTCGGGAAAGGGGGCGAAAAATGGGGAGGTGAAACAATTTCGGTGATGTGAGAAGGAGTTGGAATGGTATTTTGAAGGTTTGTTGAATGTGTCTGATGACAGAGTGGAGTTTACGGTTTTTTGGGGTCGAGGGGGTGTGCAAAGTGAGAGGGTTAGGGAAAATGATTTTGGGAAACAGAGAAGAGGTAGTAAAGGGTTTGCGGAAGATGAAAACGGCAAGGGAGCGGTTTGGATGGTTTTTCGTGGAATTTTATTTAAAAAAGGGGGGGGATGTTTGTTGACTGGTTGGTAAGGTTATTTAATGTTGTATGACTCATGGTGGGGGTGCTGAGGATGGCGGAATGCGTGCATAGGCCATTGTCAAAAAGGGAAAGGGTAAGAGTGAGTGTCAAAATTTGGGTAAAGTTTGTTTAGATTCCTGGGAAAAATTTTATGGGGGGTTTGATTAGAGGGGGAAGGCATGTCAGAGATCAGATTGGGGAAAAAGCAGTGCGGTTTCAGAAGTGATAGGGATGTGTGGTCAGGGGTTTTCTTTGAAGAATGTATGTGAAAATACTTAGAAAAACAAATGGATTTGTATGTAGCATTTATGGTCTGGAGAAGGCATATGTGAGTTGATAGAGTGTTGTGGAGGTATTAAGAATATTGGTGTGGGAGGCAAGTTGTTAGAAGCAGTGAAAAGTTTTTTTCGAGGATGTAAGGGATGGTCGTGTGGAAGAGGGAAAATGATTGGTTTCAGTGAATTAGGTTTTCGGCAGGGGTTGTTTATGTCTCCATGGTTGTTTAATTTGTTTTGGATGGGGTTTTTTAAAAGGAGGTAAATGCAAAAGAGTCCGGAAAAGGGGGGCAATAGAAGTCTGTTGGGGTGGTAGTTGGGAAGTGAGTCAATTGTTGTTCGTGATGAAAAGCGGGTGGCTGATTCTGTGAGAACTGCAGAAGCTGGGACTGAGTTTGGTAAAGTGGTGGAAGAAGAAAAGTTGAGAGTAAAAGTGAAAAAGAGAAGGTTTTTAGGTACAGTTGGGGGGGGGTCAAGCAATTGGGAGGTGGTTTTAAGGGGAAAAACTGGGGGGAAGTGAGTGTTTTGATATCGGGAGTGGTCTGTCGCGGAGGGAAACCTGGAAGGGAAAAGTGGATCATGGGTGGGGGAGGGGGCGAAAATTTTGGGAGCCTTGAAAAATGTGGGGAAATCGGAAATTATTGGAAAGAAAAAAAGGGTTTTTTGGGGGAAAATAGGGTTTCCCAAAAAAGCTGTAGGGTTTTTGGGCGAGGGGGGGTATGGTAGGTGTGCGCGGGGGAGGAGTGCTGGAAATGAGATTTTGAGGACAATGTGTGGGTGGGGTTGGTTTGAGAGTAAGTAACGTAAGGGAAAAGAGAGATGTGGGGAAATAAAAAGAGGTGGTCGAGAGGCAGAAGGGGTGTTTTGAAATGGTTTGGGCACATGGAGAGAATGAGTGAGGAGAGATTGACCAAGAGGATATATGTGTCGGAGGTGGAGGGAACGAGGAGAAGAGGGAGACCAAATTGGAGGTGGAAAGATGGGTGAAAAAGTTTTTGTGTGATGGGGCCTGAACATGCAGGAGGGTGAAAGGGGGCAAAAAAAGAGTAAATTGGGTCATGTGGTATACGGGGTTGAGTGCTGTCAGGGATTGAGCAAGGCAAGTGAAGCGTCGGGGGGTAAACCAGGAAAGTTGGGGGTAGGTTTATGTATATTTGGGGGGGGTGTGTTGGGGGTGTGTTGTACATGTGTATTTGGGGGGGGGGGGTTGGGCCCATTTCTTTTCTGTTTCCTTGGCTCCCTCGCAAACGCGGGAGACAGCGAAAAAGTATAAAAAAAAAAAAAAAAAAAAAAAAAAAAAATATTTTATATATATTTATATATATTTTATATATTTATAATATATATATATATATAATTATATAATTACCCGTATCCCTGGGGATAGGGGATTAGAAACTTCCCACGTTTTCCCCTGCGGTCGTAGAAGGCGACAAAAAGGGGAGGACGGGGGGCGGGAAAAATTCCCCTCTCGGTTTTTTTTTCAATTTTCCAAAAGGGAAAAACAGAGAATTGGGCCAGGTGAGGGTTTTCCTCAGGGCCCAGTCCTCTTTTCTTAATGTCTCGTAATGGGGGAAATGGCGAATGTTTGAAAGAAGAAAGAAATATTATATATATATATATTATATATATATATATATATTATTATATATATATATATATATATTTATATATTATTATTTAAATATAAAATATATTATATATATTTTTTTTTCTTTCATATTTATTCGCCATTTCCCGCATTAGCGAGGTAGCGTTAAGAACAGAGGACTTTGCCTTTGAGGGAATATCCTCCCCTGGCCCCCTTCTCTGTTCCTTCTTTTGGAAAATTAAAAAAAAAAAAGAAAAAAATGAAAGGGGAGGATTTCCGCCCCCCGCTCCCTTCCCTTTTAGTCGCCTTCTACGACACGCAGGGAATACGTGGGAAGTATTCTTTCCCCCCTATCCCCAGGGATAATATATATATATATATATATTTATATTATATATATATATATATATTTTATATATATTATATGTATATTATATATATTTTATATATTTATATATATATTTTATATATATTATATATATTTATATATATATATATATATATATATATATATATATATATATTTATATATATATATATATAATATATATATATATATATTATCCCTGGAGATGGGGGAGAAAAAATTACCTCCCATGTTTTCCCCTGCGTGTCGTAGAGGCGACAAAAAAGGGAAGGGAACGGGGGGCTGGAAATCCTCCCCTCTCGGTTTTTTTAATTTTCCAGAAGAAGGGACAGGAAGAGGGCCAGGTGAGGATTTTTACCCTCAAAGATCCAGTCCTTGTTCTTAACGCAACCTCGATAATGGGGAGATGGCGAATTGTATGAATATATATATATATTTTATATATATATATATATATATATATATATATATATATATATATATATATAAACCTCCAACAGCCAGGATCGAACCCGGGACCCCTGTGCTGCAGGCGGGAATGCTACCGCTAGGCTGTGGGCCTGGCTAATTGAAAATAACTAGTCGAATACTATGTACTCGAATACCCTTCGTCTCACGTTGGTGAGCAACGGGGTCTACACAGGTTATTTCTCAAAAGGCGCACATAGCCAGCAGATAGCATTTTACTGAGCCTAACTGTACAACGCGGAGGTATATGAATACTCATAAAGTGCATATTAACGCGCACCTTCATAGAACATACAAACCTCCAACAGCCAGGATCGAGCCCGGGACCCCTGAGCCACATGCGGGAATGCTACTGCCAGGCCCACAGCCTAGCGGTATAGCTAAAACGCCATTTGGTAAACATGCAGTTGTCCAAGACAGAAAACAAGCGTATCATAAACTTCTTATTTTACAACATTTATCAACAATAAAGTTATCTAATTTGTCTAATCAGTATGGCCCAACCAACCCAGATACACATGTATATACATGTATAAATCCGCTGCCAAATCCACTCCCAGATATCTAAAACACTTCACCTCCTCCAGTTTTTCTCCATTCAAACTTACCTCCCAAATGATTTGCCCCTCAACCCTACTGTACCTAATAACCTTGCTCTTATTCACATTTACTCTCAGCTTTCTTCTTTCACACACTTTACCAAACTTAGTTACCAGCTTCTGCAGTTTCTCACCCAAATCAGCCACCAGCGCTATATCATCAGCGAACAACAAATGACTCGCCTCCCAAGCTCTCTCATCCACAACAGACTGCATACTTGCCCCTCTTTCCAAAAGTCTTGCATCCACCTCCTTAACAACCCCATCCATAAACAAATTGAACAACCATGGAGACATCACTCACCCCCGCCGCAAACCAGCATTCACTGAGAGCTAATCACTTTCCTCTCTTTCTACACGTACACATGCCTTACATTCTCGATGAAACTTTTCACTGCTTCTAGCAACTTGCCTCCCACACCATATATTCTTAATACCTTCCACAGAACATCTCTATCAACTCTATCATATACCTTCTCCAGGTCCATAGATGCTACATACAAATCCATTTGCTTTTCTAAGTATTTCTCACATACATTCTTCAAAGCAAACACCTGATCCACACATCGTCTACCACTTCTGAAACCACACTGCTCTTCCCCAATCTGATGCTTTGTACATGCCTTCACCCTCTCAATCAATACCCTCCCATATAATTTACCAGGAATACTCAACAAACTTATACATCTGTAATTTGAGCACTCACTCTTATCCCCTTTGCCTTTGTACAATGGCACTATGCAAGCATTCCGCCAGTCCTCAGGCACCTCACCATGAGTCATACATACATTAGATAATCTTACCAACCAGTCAACGATACAGTCACCCCTTTTTTTTAATAAATTCCACTGCAATACCATCCAAACTCGCTGCCTTGCCGAATTTCATCTTCCGCAAAGCTTTTACCACCTCTTCTCTGTTTACCAAATCAATCTACCTGACCCTCTCACATTGCACACCACCTCGACCAAAACACCCTATATCTGCCACTCTATCATCAAACACATTCAACAAACCTTCTACTCACTCCATCTCCTTCTCACATCACCACTACTTGTTATCACCTCCCCATTTGCCCCCTTCACTGATGTTTCCATTTTGTTCCCTTGTCTTACGCAGTTTATATACCTCCTTCCAAAATATCTTTTTATTGTCCCTAAAATTTAATGATACTCTCTCACCCCAACTCTCATTTGCCCTCTTGTTCACCCCTTGCACCTTTATCTTGACCTCCTGTCTCTTTCTTTTATACATCTCCCAATCATTTGCATTATTTCCTTGCAAAAATCGTCCAAATGCCTCTTTCTTCTCTTTCACTAATAATCTTATTTCTTCATCCTACCACTCACTACCCTTTTTAATCTGCCCACCTTCCACACTTCTAATGTCACAAGCATCTCTTGCACAAGCCATCACTGCTTCCCTAAATACATCCCATTCCTCCCCCACTCTCTTTACGTCCTTTGTTCTCACCTTTTTCCATTCTGTACTTATATATATATATATATATATATATATATATATATATATATATATATATATATATATATATATATATATATATATATATATATAAATATATTTATATATATATATATATATATATATATATATATATATATATATATTTTTTTTTTTTTTTTTTTTTTTTATACTTTGTCGCTGTCTCCCGCGTTTGCGAGGTAGCGCAAGGAAACAGACGAAAGAAATGGCCCAACCCCCCCCCCCCCATACACATGTACATACACACGTCCACACACGCAAATATACATACCTACACAGCTTTCCATGGTTTACCCCAGACGCTTCACATGCCTTGCTTCAATCCACTGACAGCACGTCAACCCCTGTATACCACATGACTCCAATTCACTCTATTTCTTGCCCTCCTTTCACCCTCCTGCATGTTCAGGCCCCGATCACACAAAATCTTTTTCACTCCATCTTTCCACCTCCAATTTGGTCTCCCTCTTCTCCTCGTTCCCTCCACCTCCGACACATATATCCTCTTGGTCAATCTTTCCTCACTCATTCTCTCCATGTGCCCAAACCATTTCAAAACACCCTCTTCTGCTCTCTCAACCACGCTCTTTTTATTTCCACACATCTCTCTGACCCTTACGTTACTTACTCGATCAAACCACCTCACACCACACATTGTCCTCAAACATCTCATTTCCAGCACATCCATCCTCCTGCGCACAACTCTATCCATAGCCCACGCCTCGCAACCATACAACATTGTTGGAACCACTATTCCTTCAAACATACCCATTTTTGCTTTCCGAGATAATGTTCTCGACTTCCACACATTCTTCAAGGCTCCCAGAATTTTCGCCCCCTCCCCCACCCTATGATCCACTTCCGCTTCCATGGTTCCATCCGCTGCCAGATCCACTCCCAGATATCTAAAACACTTCACTTCCTCCAGTTTTTCTCCATTCAAACTCACCTCCCAATTGACTTGACCCTCAACCCTACTGTACCTAATAACCTTGCTCTTATTCACATTTACTCTTAACTTTCTTCTTTCACACACTTTACCAAACTCAGTCACCAGCTTCTGCAGTTTCTGACATGAATCAGCCACCAGCGCTGTATCATCAGCGAACAACAACTGACTCACTTCCCAAGCTCTCTCATCCCCAACAGACTTCATACTTGCCCCTCTTTCCAAAACTCTTGCATTCACCTCCCTAACAACCCCATCCATAAACAAATTAAACAACCATGGAGACATCACACACCCCTGCCGCAAACCTACATTCACTGAGAACCAATCACTTTCCTCTCTTCCTACACCTACACATGCCTTACATCCTCGATAAAAACTTTTCACTGCTTCTAACAACTTGCCTCCCACACCATATATTCTTAATACCTTCCACAGAGCATCTCTATCAACTCTATCATATGCCTTCTCCAGATCCATAAATGCTACATACAAATCCATTTGCTTTTCTAAGTATTTCTCACATACATTCTTCAAAGCAAACACCTGATCCACACATCCTCTACCACTTCTGAAACCACACTGCTCTTCCCCAATCTGATGCTCTGTACATGCCTTCACCCTCTCAATCAATACCCTCCCATATAATTTACCAGGAATACTCAATAGACTTATACCTCTGTAATTTGAGCACTCACTCTTATCCCCTTTGCCTTTGTACAATGTCACTATGCACGCATTCCGCCAATCCTCAGGCACCTCACCGTGAGTCATACATACATTAAATAACCTTACCAACCAGACAACAATACAGTCACCCCCTTTTTTAATAAATTTTAATAAATTTTTAATAAATATATATATATATACATATAAAGAGAGAGAGAGAGAGAGAGAGAGAGAGAGAGAGAGAGAGAGAGAGAGAGAGAGAGAGAGAGAGAGAGAGAGAGAGAGAGAGAGAGAGAGAGAGAGAGAATAAAGAAAAAATGAAAAGACACCGCTCCTTAATTGATAACACAGGGGACATACGCATAGTGAGAATTTGTGTGGTCTTCGAATTATCTTTAAGAACAAAAGGTGTTAGATATTTATTTGGTTGGTGATTATACACCACGTTGACGACCTTAATGACCCTGGTAGTTGATGTACCTAAATCCCAAACAATCAACTAACCACCCTGATAGTGGTGATGATCAGTTAAGATTACCTTAGGGGCCCATAAGCCATGGGTTAAGTAAAATCCGCTGTGAGAACTTTAATGCCCCAGCTATACCAACGGACTGCCAAGTGTACTGTGACCACTCACTTTCCTGTAGGCTTAGGAACACATAATTCACAAGTTTAAGAATAAATTTTGCTATTGATCTTAAATTTCACCTCCAAATGAGCTATACAATGTAATTCCTGTCGCACAGCGTAGTACGGACGATCGGCTATGCTCAGTCTCCGGTGTTAAAAGTTCACTTAAGGGAGCATCAACTGGTTACATGTCTTTAGAATATGAGCTCTGCTGTGTAGACGACAGGTTGCGCGGGAGTCCCAGGCTTATGGGAATCCTTGCTCAGCGACGGGCCATGTGCCTCCGGTCACTGTCTGTATATGCACGGAAGTCCGGTCGTTTTTCAGTCTTTGATCAGCGACGGCACCACGTTCCCCCAGGGCAAGTTATTCACATGTGGCTCGGCGCGCCCTGCGTACGTCTCACGGTTTCCGTCCACACACCGCATTCCGGGCCTTGGCAACTACTGTTGACGCTCGCCCCTTACTGTTGCTTGGTTCCTACCGTTGTTCGACCCTAACTGTTATCCTGTTGGAACTGAAGTTAGCAGTGTTTCATGCAGACATATCATTTGCTCGTTACCCTCACAGGAGGATGAGCCTTACACACTAAAGACATCCTGTGTAAGAGAGCGAGGTATGGCGCACCGAGATTTCTGGTAGATGTAATCGTTACCCCACCTCCTCCCTGCTGGGCCAACTGTCTCCAAGGTGGTTGGATGCACAATGACCCTCGTCTCTGTACTGCGCAAAGTAGGATGCCGTATGTTGTATTACCAGGGCAATTATTTCAGTTTCCTTGGTTAATTCACTTTTTCACTTTTCCAGACTCGATATATTTATGTCGCCATATGAATTGTTGATTTCATTATTCTTACAATCTGAAGTAATATACACTACAAACTAGAAAATTCTATAAGAATATCCTTAATCAGTAATGCGTGAGTGAGGCGTGGGATGACCACGAACTATCATACTTCATAACCCTGGCGACAAAGGATGGACTGAGGTAGGAATCATGTTTACACACACCGTGCGCAGAATCAAAATTCTCATCTAGCCTGTTCCGTTCTGTTTTATATAAATGAATGTATATATGTATATATATATATATATATATATATATATATATATATATATATATATATATATATATATATATATATATATATATATATATATATATATATATATATGTATATATTCCTATGAGTCCACGGAAAATGAAAACGATAAGTTCCCAAGTGCACTTTCGTGTAATAATCACATCATCAGGGGAGACACAAAAGAGAAATATAAGTCAGTTGATACACATCGAAGAGACGAAGCTAGGACGCCATTTGATAAACATATGTACATATATTATTTTATTTATTTTATTATACTTTGTCGCTGTCTCCCGCGTTTGCGAGGTAGCGCAAGGAAACAGACGAAAGAAATGGCCCAACCCACCCCCATACACATGTATATACATACGTCCACACACGCAAATATACATACCTGCACAGGTTTCCATGGTTTACCCCAGACGCTTCACATGCCTTGATTCAATCCACTGACAGCACGTCAACCCCGGTATACCACATCGATCCAATTCACTCTATTCCTTGCCCTCCTTTCACCCTCCTGCATGTTCAGACCCCGATCACACAAAATCTTTTTCACTCCATCTTTCCACCTCCAATTTGGTCTCCCTCTTCTCCTCGTTCCCTCCACCTCCGACACATATATCCTCTTGGTCAATCTTTCCTCACTCATTCTCTCCATGTGCCCAAACCACTTCAAAACACCCTCTTCTGCTCTCTCAACCACGCTCTTTTTATTTCCACACATCTCTCTTACCCTTACGTTACTCACTCGATCAAACCACCTCACACCACACATTGTCCTCAAACATCTCATTTCCAGCACATCCATCCTCCTGCGCACAACTCTATCCATAGCCCACGCCTCGCAACCATACAACATTGTTGGAACCACTATTCCTTCAAACATACCCATTTTTGCTTTCCGAGATAATGTTCTCGACTTCCACACATTCTTCAAGGCCCCCAGAATTTTCGCCCCCTCCCCCACCTTATGATCCACTTCCGCTTCTATGGTTCCATCCGCTGCCAGATCCACTCCCAGATATCTAAAACACTTCACTTCCTCCAGTTTTTCTCCATTCAAACTCACCTCCCAATTGACTTGACCCTCAACCCTACTGTACCTAATAACCTTGCTCTTATTCACATTTACTCTTAACTTTCTTCTTCCACACACATGTACATATATATATATATATATATATATATATATATATATATATATATATATATATATATATATATATATATGTATATATATATATATATATATGTATATATATATATATATATATATATATATATATATATATATATTCCCTGGGTATAGGGGAGAAAGAATACTTCCTACGCATTCCCCGCGTGTCGTAAAAGGCGACTAAAGGGGACGTGAGCAGGGGGCTAGAAACCCTCCCCTCTTGCATTTTACTTTCTAAAAGGGGAAACAGAAGGAGACGCGCGGGGAGTGCTCATCTTCCTCTAGGGCTCAGATTGGGGTGTCTAAATATGTGTGGATATACATCCCAATTTCAATCTCAGTAAAACAGTCACAGATAACATGAAATGTAAAGTTTCCTTGAAGGCAAGGCCTCAGATTTTTAGTCTATACGTACTTATATATATTAACATTATGTTTAACATACTTAACAAAATGTGAAGACAAACAAGAATACTGTTAACATACATAAATTCTTTACATACGGCAGTCAATCGTAAATGTTAAAGTCGATCTTGTGTTCCTTGAATCCGGGTCGTGTGACCCTCAGAGCTGAAGTAGAGAAGATAGAAGGGAAGGCCTTTTGAGGTCATGTGGCTGCTTATCTCTTAGCAAATATAGGGGACTGAAGAGGCTTTAAGAACGGGTGATTGGCTGATGGCTGAGACGGGATAGGGATAGAGGAGGAGGCGTGGGGTTCTCAAGGGATATTAGCCCATAACGAGGCCAGTCTCCCGTCCTTGGCTGGAGATGTTTGGGCGCTAAATGAAATTTCCCAGAGGAAGAAGGTCATTCCTGACGAAATTGTCAGGTAGAAGGGTTTGTTGGTGTCACCTGTAGCCAGGCGTGGCCAGGAATGTTGACAGGGGTCACTGAAAGCTGAGGAAATTGCTCGTGTGTGTGTATATATATATATATATATATATATATATATATATATATATATATATATATATATATATATATATATATATTTTTTTTTTTTTTTTTTCTTTCAAACTATTCGCCATTTCTCGCGTTAGCAAGGTAGCGTTAAGAACAGAGGACTGGGCCTCTGAGGGAATATCCCTGGGGATAGGGGAGAAAGAATACTTCCCACGTATTCCCTGCGTGTCGTAGAAGGCGACTAAAAGGGAAGGGAGCGGGGGGCTGGAAATCCTCCCCTCTTGTTTTTTTTTAAATTTTCCAAAAGAAGGATATATATATATATATATATATATATATATATATATATATATATATATATATATATAGAGAGAGAGAGAGAGAGAGAGAGAGAGAGAGAGAGAGAGAGAGAGAGAGAGAGAGAGAGAGAGAGAGGGGGAGGGAGGGAGATAGCAGCAAACGGAGTAATGAAGCACCATATTGTATAGCTCCATTTTCTCCCAATTTCTCTTCTTGAGCCACACTTGCTTCTACATCGTTCAATATCTGCACCTCACTTCAAACCTGCAATAGAAATAGTCATACTAGGCATGACCATATCCTCCACTCTCGCTTGAAGACCCTACATAATGAACGCTACAACGTCTGTTTCCCGAGAGATGGAAGCGTTGTTGTGGTGCTGCACTTCTCTCTCTCGTGAGCAGTTACGCCTCGCATCAACGGAGGTTTTATCCACCCTAGAGTGCACGGCACACTTGGGGTGGCCGTTTCTTCACCCTCCTCTATACCAGTGGAATCAAACTCCTTCCATCTTGTCAAGTCTCCTCCCCGCCTGCTCTGCTGGTCACGCGTCTTTTCTTGTTTTTCGGAGAGTTTCTTTAGGAGCAGAGGTCTCGTCAGCTGCGTCTGTATATCCCTGCCACCATGGTTGTTGACCCGTGGCACGTACATGTACATGGCTGCATCTGCCCAGAGATTTTGTGTGGAGACTAGTGATACTAGGATTGAGTGTTATGGTACCTGATGCCTTCTTCTTTCCCAAAACGATAAGGCTGTGGAATTTCCTTACTTTTTCCTCTTTCCTGCGACCTTTCCACTTTTGAGTCTCAGGCTATGGCCATCAGAGGAGCAACTGATGATCTCATTCTTTTTTGCTGTAGTATTACTTTCTTTCATCCGAAATGGCCATTATTAGGTCAAGTGTCTTCCTTTGCCACAATAAAAAAAAAATTTCTATAAGGATGAACGGGTTTACGTCGTGCTAACCGTGATACAATCTAGGGCGAACCGGAGGCTAGCATATAAATTTGAATCTTGGTCGCGGATGTCGGTCCACAGTCATCCCAGTTGTTCATCCTCCCTTAAGGGTTGGTCGATAAAGTAAGTACCTGGTCTAGGTTAAGATTATAAATGAATATATATATACATATATATATATATATGTATATATATATATATATATATATATATATATGTATATATATATATATATATATATATATATATATATATATATATATATATATATATATATATATATATATATATATATATATATATATATATATATATATATATATATATCTTTTCTTTCTTTTAAACTATTCGCCATTTCCCGCGTTAGCGAGGTAGCGTTAAGAACAGAGGACTGGGCCTTTTTTGGAATATCCTCACCTGGCCCCCCCTGTTCCTTCTTTTGGAAAAAAAAAAAAAACGAGAGGGGAGGATTTCCAGCCCCCCGCTCCCTCCCCATTTAGTCGCCTTCTACGACACGCAGGGAATACGTGGGAAGTATTTTTAAATATATATATATATATATATATATATATATATATATATATATATATATATATATATATATATATATATATATATATTATTTTTTTTTTTTTTTTTTTTGCTTTGTCGCTGTCTCCCGCGTTTGCGAGGTAGCGCAAGGAAACAGACGAAAGAAACGGCCCAACCCAACCCCATACACATGTATATACATACGTCCACACACGCAAATATACATACCTACACAGCTTTCCATGGTTTACCCCAGACGCTTCACATGCCTTGATTCAATCCACTGCCAGCACGTCAACCCGGTATACCACATCGCTCCAAATCACTCTATTCCTTGCCCTCCTTTCACCCTCCTGCATGTTCAGGCCCCGATCACACAAAATCTTTTTCACTCCATCTTTCCACCTCCAATTTGGTCTCCCTCTTCTCCTCGTTCCCTCCACCTCCGACACATATATTCTCTTGGTCAATCTTTCCTCACTCATTCTCTCCATGTGCCCGAACCATTTCAAAACACCCTCTTCTGCTCTCTCAACCACTCTCTTTTTATTTCCACATATCTCTCTTACCCTTACGTTACTTACTCGATCAAACCACCTCACACCACATATTGTCCTCAAACATCTCATTTCCAGCACATCCATCCTCCTGCGCACAACTCTATCCATAGCCCACGCCTCGCAACCATACAACATTGTTGGAACCACTATTCCTTCAAACATACCCATTTTTGCTTTCCGAGATAATGTTCTCGACTTCCACACATTCTTCAAGGCTCCCGGAATTTTCGCCCCCTCCCCCACCCTATGATCCACTTCCGCTTCCATGATTCCATCCGCTGCCAGATCCACTCCCAGATATCTAAAACACTTCACTTCCTCCAGTTTTTCTCCATTCAAACTCACCTCCCAATTGACTTGACCCTCAACCCTACTGTACCTAATAACCTTGCTCTTATTCACATTTACTCTTAATTTTCTTCTTTCACACACTTTACCAAAGTCAGTCACCAGCTTCTGCAGTTTCTCACATGAATCAGCCACCAGCGCTGTATCATCAGCGAACAACAACTGACTCACTTCCCAAGCTCTCTCATCCCCAACAGACTTCATACTTGCCCCTCTTTCCAAAACTCTTGCATTCACCTCCCTAACAACCCCATCCATAAACAAATTAAACAACCATGGAGACATCACACACCCCTGCCGCAAACCTACATTCACTGAGAACCAATCACTTTCCTCTCTTCCTACACGTACACATGCCTTACATCCTCGATAAAAACTTTTCACTGCTTCTAACAACTTGCCTCCTACACCATATATTCTTAATACCTTCCACAGAGCATCTCTAACAACTCTATCATATGCCTTCTCCAGATCCATAAATGCTACATACAATTCCATTTGCTTTTCTAAGTATTTCTCACATACATTCTTCAAAGCAAACACCTGATCCACACATCCTCTACCACTTCTGAAACCACACTGCTCTTCCCCAATCTGATGCTCTGTACATGCCTTCACCCTCTCAATCAATATCCTCCCATATAATTTATATATATTTATATATATATATATATATATATATATATATATATATATATATACATATATATATATATACATATATATATATATATATATATATATATATATATATATATATATATATATATATATATATATATATATATATATATATATATATATATTTTTTTTTTTTTTTTTTTTTTTTTTTTTATACTTTGTCGCTGTCTCCCGCGTTTGCGAGGTAGCGCAAGGAAACAGACGAAAGAAATGGCCCAACCCCCCCCCCCATACACATGTACATACACACGTCCACACACGCAAATATACATACCTACACAGCTTTCCATGGTTTACCCCAGACGCTTCACATGCCTTGATTCAATCCACTGACAGCACGTCAACCCCTGTATACCACATCGCTCCAATTCACTCTATTCCTTGCCCTCCTTTCACCCTCCTGCATGTTCAGGCCCCGATCACACAAAATCTTTTTCACTCCATCTTTCCACCTCCAATTTGGTCTCCCTCTTCTCCTCGTTCCCTCCACCTCCGACACATATATCCTCTTGGTCAATCTTTCCTCACTCATTCTCTCCATGTGCCCAAACCATTTCAAAACACCCTCTTCTGCTCTCTCAACCACGCTCTTTTTATTTCCACACATCTCTCTTACACTTACGTTCCTTACTCGATCAAACCACCTCACACCACACATTGTCCTCAAACATCTCATTTCCAGCACATCCATCCTCCTGCGCACAACTCTATCCATAGCCCACGCCTCGCAACCATACAACATTGTTGGAACCACTATTCCTTCAAACATACCCATTTTTGCTTTCCGAGATAATGTTCTCGACTTCCACACATTTTTCAAGGCTCCCAAAATTTTCGCCCCCTCCCCCACCCTATGATCCACTTCCGCTTCCATGGTTCCATCCGCTGCCAGATCCACTCCCAGATATCTAAAACACTTCACTTCCTCCAGTTTTTCTCCATTCAAACTCACCTCCCAATTGACTTGACCCTCAACCCTACTGTACCTAATAACCTTGCTCTTATTCACATTTACTCTTAACTTTCTTCTTCCACACACTTTACCAAACTCAGTCACCAGCTTCTGCAGTTTCTCACATGAATCAGCCACCAGCGCTGTATCATCAGCGAACAACAACTGACTCACTTCCCAAGCTCTCTCATCCCCAACAGACTTCATACTTGCCCCTCTTTCCAGGACTCTTGCATTTACCTCCCTAACAACCCCATCCATAAACAAATTAAACAACCATGGAGACATCACACACCCCTGCCGCAAACCTACATTCACTGAGAACCAATCACTTTCCTCTCTTCCTACACATACACATGCCTTACATCCTCGATAAAAACTTTTCACTGCTTCTAACAACTTGCCTCCCACACCATATATTCTTAATATATATATATATAAATATATATATATATATATATTGGAAAGGATTACAATTATGCGCGTGATCAAGTTATTCCTATGAGTCCAAGGGGAAAATGAAACACGAAAAGTTCCCAAGTGCACTTTCGTGTAATAATCACATCATCAGGGGAGACACAAGAGAGAAATATAACAGTCAGTTGATATACATCGAAGAGACGAAGCTAGGACGCCATTTGGTAAACATGTGATTGTCCAAAACATACAACGAGCGTTAATAAACTTATCATTTTACAAATCTTCTCAACAATAAAGTGATCGTCTATACAAATTAGATACCTTTATTGTTGATCACTAATATTAAGATTATAATTCTTTGTGTATTTGATAATAGAAGATTCAATGATATTTCTCTTGGTAATAGAGTTAGAGTTAACAACTGATATGGCGTTACTCCAGTCAATACAATGATCATAGTTTTTAACATGATTAAACAAGGCATTCGATTCTTATCCCGTTCTAATATTGTATTTATGTTGCTTAAGTCTAATAGAAAGATCCTTACCAGTCTGACCAAAATAAAATTTATCAAAGTTTCCACAAGGAACTTTATAGATGCAACCAAGAGAATTTTCTGGTGAATTCCTGATTAACGTTTTCTTTATAGTATTATTGTTGCTAAAGGCAACATTTACATTAAAGGATTTAAGCAACATGGGAAGCAAAGTGAATTTATTATTAAAAGGGAGAACTAAAAGATTCTTGGTGACAATGGGAGGTTTGGGCTCAACTCTATAAAATGATTTCTTTGCTAACTTAAGGGATTTATCAATGAAAGATCTAGGGTACTTTAACTTAGATCCAATAGAATATATCTTCTCAAGCTCATCATCAATAATCTCTGGACTGCAAATACGTAATGCCCTAAGGAACAGAGATTGAAATGATGATAATTTAACTCTGTCATGTTGAGATGAGTAATAATGGATATATGAGCATACATTGGTGGGTGTTCTGTATATGCTAAACTTAAACTTGTTTCCTTGTCTATGGATCATGCAATCTAAAAATGGTAACATGCCATTACTTTCATTTTCTACAGTAAATTTGATGGAAGGTACTAAATTGTTAAGTAAGGGGAGAAATATTTGTAAATTTTCATTTGTTGGCCAAACACAAAGAACAGCATCTACATACCTAAACCAAATTGCATTAGAAGGTAAGATATCCTTTAGTAATTTTGTTTCAAAAAATTCCACATAAAGATTACTTAGTACAGGTGAAAGAGTGTTACACATTGCCATACCAAATTTTTGAGCATAATAATCTCCATTAAATTGAAATACACAGTCTTTTATACACAATTTTATCAGTTCAATGAAATTAGACTTTGAAACAGGTAAATGAATATCATCCAAGACATCAAATAGATATCCTAAAAGGTCATCAACTGAAAGTTTAGTGAAAAGTGAGGAAACATCAAAGCTAACTAGTTTGAAATCAAAATTAATATTGATATTGTTTAGCTTATTGACTAAATCTACATTGTTCATGATATTAGAATTTAATACCTTACCCACTAAAGGGCTTAACAAGGAAACTAACCATTTTGATAATTTATATGTGATGGAGCCTACTGAACTCACTATAGGACTTGCTGGAAAAGTTTGTTTATGTGTTTTGATAAGTCCATACATATAAGGCAATGAAGGGGACAAAGATGACAAATTTTTGATAAGAGAAATGTTACCTTTCAACAACAACTTCATTTCTTTATTGAAGTGAGAATTAACTGCTTCTAAGGGATTTTTACTAAGTTTAGAATATGTTGTGTTACCATTTAGAAGATCATTCATTTTAGATAAATAGTTACTTTTGTCTAAAGTCACAACAGTGTTAGCCTTATCTGCTTTAGTAATATGTATATCCATGTCTTTTTTTAAGGTGTTAAGTTTATGAACAGTCTTTGTATGATTTGGACAATCAAATGTTTACCAAATGGCGTCCTAGCTTCGTCTCTTCGATGTATATCAACTGACTGTTATATTCCTCTCTTGTGTCTCCCCTGATGATGTGATCATTACACGAAAGTGCACTTGGGAACTTTTCGTGTTTCATTTTCCCCGTGGACTCATAGGAATACTTTTATTTTATTTATTTATTTTGCTTTGTCGCTGTCTCCCCAAGTGCACGTTCGTGTAATAATCACATCATCAAGGAAGACACAAGAGAGAAATATAAGTCAGTTGATATACATCGAAGAGACGAAACTAGGACGCCATTTAGGGTGTTAAAAAAATAGACAAGGATATACATATTACTAAAGCAGATAAGGCTAACACTGTTGTGATTTTAGACAAACGTAATTATTTATCTAAAATGAATGATCTTTTAAATGATGACACATCATATTCTAAATGAAGTTGTTGTTAAAAAGTAATAGTTCTCTTATCAAAAGTTTATCATCTTTGTCCCCTTCATTGCCATATATATATATGGACTTATCAAAACACATAAACTGAATTTTCCAGCAAGACCTATAGTGAGTTCAGTAGGCTCCATCACATATGAATTGTCAAAATGGTTAGTTTCTTTACTAAGTCCTTTAGTGGGTAAGGTATCAAATTCTAATATCATGAACAATGTAGATTTAGTTAACAAGCTAACCAATATCAATGTTAATTTTGATTTCAAACTAGTTAGCTTTGATGTTTCCTCATTTTTCTCTAAAGTTCCGGTTGATGACCTTTTAGAATATTAATTTGATGTCTTGGATGATATTCATTTACCTGTTTTAAAGTATGTTTTCATTGAACTGATAAAATTCTGTATAAAACACTGTGTATTTCAATTCAATGGAGATTATTATGCTCAAAAATTTGGTATGGCAATGGGTAACCCTCTTTCACCTGTAATAAGTAATCTTTATATGGAATTTTTGAAACAAAGTTATTAAGGGATATCTTACCTTCTAATGCAATTTGGTTTAGGTATGTAGATGATATTCTCTGTGTTTGGCCAACAAATGAAAATCTACATATATTTCTCCCCTTACTTAACAATTTAGTACCTTCCATCAAATTTACTGTAGATAAGAAAATGATGATATTTTACCATTTTTAGATTGCATGATCCATAGGCAAGGAAACATGATGAAGTTTAGTATATACAGAAAACCTACCAATGTATGCTCATATATTCATTATTACTCACCTCAACATGACAGAGTTAAATTATCATCATTTCCATCTATGTTCTTTAGGGCATTACGTATTTGCAGTCCAGAGTTTATTGATGATCAGTTTGAGAAGATATATTCTACTGGATCTAAGTTAACGTACCCTAGATCTTTCATTGATGAATCCCTTAAGTTAGGAAAGAAATCATTTTATAGAGTTGAGCCGAAACACCAAGAATCTTTTAGTTCTCCCTTTTAATGATAATTTCACTTTACTTCCCATGTTGCTTAAATCCTTTAATGTAAATGTTGCCTTCAGCAACAGTAATGCTATAAAGAATATCTTAATCAGGAATTCACCAGAAAATTCTCTTGGATGCATCTATAAAGTGCCATGTGAAATTGTGATAAATTTTATGTTGGGCAGACTGGTAAGGATCTTTCTGTTAGACTTAAGCAACATGAATATAATATAAGAACGGGACAAGAACAAATGCCTTGTTTAATCACGTTAAAAACTATGATCGTTGTATTGACTGTAGTAATGCCATCTCAGTTATTAACTCTAACTCTATTACCACAAGAAATATCATTGAATTTTCTGTTATTAGATACACAAAGAATTATAATCTTAATATTAGTGATAGTCTATACAAATCAGATAACTTTATTGTTAATAAAACCTGTAAAATGATAAGTTCATGAACGCTCGTTGTATGTCTTGGACAATCGCATGTTTACCCAATGGCGTCCTAGCTTCGTCTCTTCGATGTATATCAACTGACTTATATTTCTTTTTTGTGTCTCCCCGATGATGTGATTACACGAAAGTGCACTTGGGAACTTATCGTGTTTCACTTTCCCCGTGGACTCATAGGAATATCTATCTATCTATCTATCTATCTATCTATTTATCTATCTATATATATATATATATATATATATATATATATATATATATATATATATATATATATATATATATATATATATATATATATATATATATATATATATATATATATTTGTATATATATATATATATATATATATATATATATATATATATATATATATATATATATATATATATATATATATATATATATATATATATATATATATATATATCAGTGTTGATTAGATGGCCTTGATTACGGCATTTAGTTTCCCGTGCCATCTCAGCTGATTTAAAGAAAGGCAATACAATCAATTGGTAAAGGTGAGGTATCTCAATCAATATCACAGATATACGGACTTTCCAAATTATGAGATAGTGTTAGCGGATGTATTTCCAAGTCTGCAGGGACTAGGGCAGCAGGTTTGGAGGGCGGAAGGCAGCAATATATTACTGAGGAAAGTATATTTTGAAGGGTTCTAGGTGATCCATTTCATCGGAAACTCTTTCAGAGGTGATATTAAGCCTGGGATTTGAATATTCACGATTCACATCAAAGATTGCCCTTCCTCTTTGTCACGTCTAATTGTGAAACTTCATGCATCGTGGTGTTTGCTGAAGCTGCTATGAGATACCTGATCTGAGAGGCGATAGTGGCCCAGAGGAGAATGGTTCTCATACAACAGTACAACAAGTGGAGAGGACATAGGGCATGATTAATCTCTCTCTCTCTCTCTCTCTCTCTCTATATATATATATATATATATATATATATATATATGTATATATATATATATATATATGTATATATATATATATATATATATATATATATATATATATATATATATATATATATATATATATATATATATATATATATATATATATATATATATATATATATATATATATATTTATATATATATGCATATAGTCTTTTTTTCTTTTTCATTATACTTAATCACCGTCTACCGTGTCAGTGGGGTAGCGCAAGGAAACAGAGGAGGAATGGCCCAACCCACTCCCATACACATGTGTATACATAAACGCCCACACACGCACATATACATACACATACATTTCAACGTATACATACATATACATAATCAGACATATGCATATACATATTCATAATTGTTGCCTACATCCATTCTCGTCACCATCCCGCAACACGCAAAATACCATCCCCCCCCCCCCCTCTAGCGAGGTAGCGCCATTGAAAGACAAAAAAACTCACATTCGTTCACACTCAGTCTCTAGCTGTCATGCGTAATGCACCGAAACCACAGCTCCCTATCCACATTCAGGCCCCACAAAACTTTCCATGGTTTTCTCAAGACGTTTCACATGCTCTGGTTCAATCCATTGACAGCACGTCGGCCCCAGTATACCATATCGTTCCATTTCACTATATTTCTGGCACGTCTTTCACCCTTCTATCTATCTATCTATCTATCTATCTATCTATCTATCTATCTATGCCTTGTTTAAGCGTGTTAATAGTTATGATCATGGTCTTGACTGGATTAATAGCATCTCAGTTAGTAACTAACCCTAACTCTTGTATCATGAAAAATGTCATTGAATCTTCTATCATCAAATGCTCAAAGAATTGTAACGTTACTATCAGTGAAGGTTTAAACTCAGTGGATAACATTTCTTTGTTGATAGAACTTGTAAACAGTTCTCTTTCTTGTCCACATGATAAATCTTATGATATGTATGTTGCTAGACTTCAACGCCCCAGATATTCACTCTGGTAGTCACTTGTCTACCAAATGGCGTCCTAGCTACGTCTCTTCATTGTATATCAACCGGCTGATAGGTTTCTCTCTTGTGTCTCCCCTGATGATGTGATTGTTGTACGAAAGTGCACTTGGGAACTTATCGTGTTTAATTTTCCTCGTGGCCTCATAGGAATATTTTGATCAGCGCAAAATTGTGATCCTTTCCATGTGATAGAGTGTAAGAAAGTAAACTCTAGATTGATGTGGGTAAAACTGAAAGTGGATGGAGACAGATGGATGATTATTGGTGCATATGCACCTGGGTATGAGAAGAAAGATCATAAGAGGCAAGTGTTTTGGGAGCAGCTGAGTGACTGTGTTGGTAGTTTTGATGCACGAGGCCGGGTTATAGTGATGGGTGATTTGAATGCAAAGGTGAGTAATGTGGCAGTTGAGGGAATAATTGGTGTACATGGGGAGTTCAGTGTTGTAAATGGAAATTGTGAAGAGCTTGTAGATTTATGTGCTGAAAAAGGACTGGTGATTGTGAATACGTGGTTTAAAAAGAGAGATATACATAAGTATACGTATGTAAGTTGGAGAGATAGCCAGGGAACGTTATTGGATTACGTGTTAATTGATAGGCGCGCGAAAGAGACACTTTTGGATGCTAATATGCTGAGAGATGCAACTGGAGGGATGTCTGATCATTACCTTGTGGAGGCGAAGGTGAAGATTTGTAGAGGTTTTCAGAAAAGAAGAGAGAATGTTGGGGTGAAGAGAGTGGTGAGAGTAAGTGAGCTTGGGAAGGAGACATGTGTGAGGAAGTACCAGGAGAGACTGAGTACAGAATGGAAAAAAGGACGTAAGGGGAGTGGGGGAGGAATGGGATGCATTTAGGGAAGCAGTGACGGTTTGTGCAAAAGCTGCTTGTGGCATGAGAAGCGTGGGAGGTGGGCAGATTAGAAACGATAGTGAGTGGTGGGGGGAAGAAGTAAGATTATTAGTGAAAGAGAAAAGAGAGGCATTTGGACGACTTTTGCAGGGAAATAATGCAAATGAGTGGGAGATGTATAAAAGAAAGAGGCAGGAGGTCAAGCGAAAGGTGCAGCAGGCGAAAAAGAGGGCAAATGAGAATTGGGGTGAGAGATTATCATTGAATTTTAGGGAGAATGAAAAGATGTTTTGAAAGGAGGTAAATAAAGTGCGTAAGACAAAGGAACAAATGGGTTCATCAGTGAAGGGGGCAAATGGAAAGGTGATAACAAGTAGTAGAGATGTGAAAAGGAGATCGAGTGAGTATTTTGAAGGTTTGTTGAATGTGTTTGATGATAGAGTGGCAGATATAGGGTGTTTTGGTAGAGGTAATGTGCAAAGTGAGATGGTTAGGGAGAATGATTTGGTAAACAGAGAAGAGGTAATAAAATCTTTGCGGAAGATGAAAGCCGGCAAGGCAGCGGGTTGGATGATATTGGAGTGGAATTTATCAAAAGAGGGGGTGACTGTATTGTTGACTGGTTGATAGGGTTATTCAATGTATGTATGACTCATGGTGTATTGCTGACTGGTTGGTAAGGTTATTTCATGTATGTATGACTCATGGTGAGGTGCCTGAGGATTGGCGGAATGCTTGCATAGTGCCATTGTACAAAGGCAAAGGGGAGAAGAGTGAGTGCTCAAATTGCAGAGGTATAAGTCTGTTGAGTATTCTTGGGAAATTATATGGGAGAGTATTGGCTGAGAGGGTGAAGTCAAGTACAGAGCATTAGATTGAGGAAGAGCAGTGTGGTTTCAGAAGTGGTTGAGGATTTTTGGATCAGGCGTTTGCTTTGAAAACTGTATGTGAGAAATACTTAGAAAAGCAAATGGATTTCTATGTAGCATTTATGGATCTGGAGAAAGCACATGATAGAGTTGATAGAGATGCTCTGTGGAAGGTATTAAGAATATATGATGCGGAAGGTAAGTTGTTAGAAGCAGTGAAAAGTTTTCATCGAGGATGTAAGGCATGTGTACGTGTAGGAAGAGAGGAATGTGATTGGTTCTCAGAGGATGTTGTTTTGCGGCAGGGGTGCGTGATATCTCCATGGTTGTTTAATTTGTTTATGGATGGTGCAAGTATGCAGTCTGTTGTGGGTGAGAGAGCGTGGGAAGTGAGTCACTTGTTGTTCGCTGATGATACAGCGCTGGTGGCTGATTCGGGTGAGAAACTGAAGAAGCTGGTGACTGAGTTTGGTAAAGTGTGTGAAAGAAGAAAGCTGAGAGTAAATGTGAATAAGAGCAAGGTTATTAGGTACAGTAGGGTTGTGGGACAAGTCAACTGGGAGGTAAATTTGAACGGAGAAAAACTGGAGGAAGTGAAGTGTTTTAGCTATCTGGATGTGGATTTGGCAGCGGATGGAGCCATGGAACTGGAAATGAATCATAGGTTGGGGAAGGGGGCGAAAGTTTGGGAGCGTTGAAATATGTGTGGAAGTCGAGAACGTTATCTTGGAAAAGAAAAATGGGTATGTTTCCAGGAATAGCGGTTCCAACAATGTATATGGTTGTGAGGCGTGGGCTATAGATAGAGTTGTGCGGAAATGAGATGTTTGAGGACAATATATGGTGTGAGGTGGTTTGATCGAGTTAGTAATGAAATTGTGAGAGATGTGTGGTAATAAAAAGAGTGTCGTTGAGAGAGGAGAAGAGGGTGTTTTGAGATGGTTTGGTCACATGGAGAGAATGAGTGAGGAAAGATTGACAAAGAGGATATATGTGTCAGAGGTGGAGGGAACGAGAAGTGGAAGACCAAATTGGAGGTGGAAAGATGGAGTGAAAAAGATTTTGAGTGATCGGGGCCTGAACATGCAGGAGGGTGAAAGGCGTGCAAGGGACAGAGTGAATTGGAACGATGTGGTATATCGGGGTCGACGTGCTATCAATGGATTGAACCAGGGCATGTGAAGCGTCTGGGGTAAACCATGGAAAGATTTGCGTGGCCTGGATGTGGAAAGAGAGCTGTGGTTTCGGTGCATTATACATGACAGTAGACTGAGTGTGAACGAATGTGGCCTTTGTTGTCTTTTCCTCGCGCTACCTCGCGCACATCCGGGGGAGGATGTTTGCATTTCATGGGTGGCGGGGTGGCGATAGGAATGAATAAGGGCAGAGAGTATGAATTATGTATATGTGTATATATGTATATGTCTGTGTATATATATATATATATATATATATATATATATATATATATATATATATATATATATATATATATATATATATATATATATATATATATATATATATATACATATATATTTTTATTTTTTTTTCTTTGTCGCTGTCTCCCGCGTTTGCGAGGTAGCGCAAGGAAACAGACGAAAGAAATGGCCCAACCCACCCCCATACACATGCCTTGATTCAATCCACTGACAGCACGTCAACCCCGGTATACCACATCGCTCCAATTCACTCTATTCTTTGCCCTCCTTTCACCCTCCTGCATGTTCAGGCCCCGATCACACAAAATCTTTTTCACTCCATCTTTCCACCTCCAATTTGGTCTCCCTCTTCTCCTCGTTCCCTCCACCTCCGACACATATATCCTCTTGGTCAATCTTTCCTCACTCATTCTCTCCATGTGACCAAACCATTTCAAAACACCCTCTTCTGCTCTCTCAACCACGCTCTTTTTATTTCCACACATCTCTCTTACCCTTACGTTACTTACTCGATCAAACCACCTCACACCACACATTGTCCTCAAACATCTCATTTCCAGCACATCCATCCTCCTGCGCACAACTCTATCCATAGTCCACGCCTCGCAACCATACAACTTTGTTGGAACCACTATTCCTTCAAACATACCCATTTTTGCTTTCCGAGATAATGTTCTCGACTTCCACACATTCTTCAAGGCTCCCAGAATTTTCGCCCCCTCCCCCACCCTATGATCCACTTCCGCTTCCATGGTTCCATCCACTGCCAGATCCACTCCCAGATATCTAAAACACTCCACTTCCTCCAGTTTTTCTCCGTTCAAACTCACCTCCCAATTGACTTGACCCTCAACCCTACTGTACCTAATAACCTTGCTCTTATTCACATTTACTCTTACCTTTCTTCTTTCACACACTTTACCAAAGTCAGTCACCAGCTCCTGCAGTTTCTCACATGAATCAGCCACCAGCGCTGTATCATCAGCGAACAACAACTGACTCACTTCCCAAGCTCTCTCATCCCCAACAGACTTCATACTTGCCCCTCTTTCCAAAACTCTTGCATTTACCTCCCTAACAACCCCATCCATAAACAAATTAAACAACCATGGAGACATCACACACCCCTGCCGCAAACCTACATTCACTGAGAACCAATCACTTTCCTCTCTTCCTACACGTACACATGCCTTACATCCTCGATAAAAACTTTTCACTGCTTCTAACAACTTGCCTCCCACACCATATATTCTTAATACCTTCCACAGAGCATCTCTATCAACTCTATCATATGCCTTCTCCAGATCCATAAATGCTACATACAAATCCATTTGCTTTTCTAAGTATTTCTCACATACATTCTTCAAAGCAATATATATATGTATATTTTGAGATGTAAAAGTATACATATGTGCGTGTGTGGGCGTGTATGTAGAAACATTTGTATGTGGGTGGGTTGGTCCATTCTTTCGTCTGTGTTTTTGCCCAGCGCTCCGAGACCGGGTTATAGTGGTGGGTGATTTGACTGCAAAGGTGAGTTATGTGGTAGTTGAGGGAAAAATTGATGTGCATGGGGTGTTCACTCTTGTAAAGGGAAATGACAAAGAGCTTGTAGATTTGGATGCTTAAAAATGACTGGTGATTGGAAATACCTGGTTTAAAAAGAGAGATATACATAAGTATACGTATGTAAGTAGGAGAGATGGCCAGAGAGCGTTATTAGATTACGTGTTAAATGATAGGCACGCGAAAGAGAGACTTTTGGATATTAATGCGCTGAGATGTGCAACTGGAGGGATGTTTGATCATTATCTTGTGGAGGCGAAGGTGAAGATTTGTAGAGGTTTTCAGAAGAGAAGAGAGAATGTTGGGGTGAAGAGAGTGATGGGGGTAAGTGAGCTTGGGAAGGAGACTTGTGTGAGGAAGTACTAGGAAAAATTGAATGCAGAATGGAAAAAGGTGAGAGCAAAGGATGTAAGGGGAGTGGGGGAGGAATGGGATGTATTTAGGGAAGTAAAGATGCTTGTGGCATGAGAAGCGTGGGAGGTGGGTAGATGAGAAAGGGTAGTCAGTGGTGGGATGAAGTAAGATTATTAGCAAAAGAGAAGAGAGAGGCTTTTGGACTAGTTTTGCAGAGAAATAGTGCAAATGACTGGGAGATGAATAAAAGAAAGAAGCAGGAGGTTAAGTGATAGATGCAAAAGGTGAAAAAGAGGGCAAATGATAGTTGGGGTGAGAGAGTATCATCAAATTTTAGGGAGAATAAAATGATGTTTTGGAAGGAGGTAAATAAAGTGCGTAAGATAAGAGAACAATTGGGTACATTGGTGAAGGAGTCTAACGGGGAGGTGATAACAAGTAGTGGTGATGTGAGAAAGAGATGGAATGAGTATTTAGAAGGTTTGTTGAATGTGTTAGATGATAGAGTGGCAGATATAGGGTGTTTTGGTCGAGGTGCGAAGTGAGAAGGTTAGGGAGAATGATATGGTAAACAGAGAAGAGGTAGTAAAAGCTTTGCGGAAGATGAAAGCTGGCAAGGCAGCGGGTTTGGATGGTATTGCAGTGGAATTTATTAAAAAAAGGGGTGACTGTGCTTCTGATTCGTTAGTAAAGATATTTAATGTATATATGACTCATTGTGAGGTGCCTGAGGATTAGTGGAATGCATGCATAGTGTCATTGAAGAAAGGGAAAAGGGATAAAGGTGAGTGTTCAAATTACTGAGGTATAACTTTGTTCAGTATTCCTGGGAAATTATATAAGAGGGTATTGATTGAGAGGGTGAAGGCATGTACAGAGCATCAGAAAGGGGAAGAGCAGTGTGGTTTCAGAAGTGGTAGAGGATGTGTGGATCAGGTGTTTGCTCTGAAGAATGTATATGAGAAATACTTAGAAAGACAAATGGATTTGTATGTAACATTTATGGATCTGGAGAAGGCATATGAGACAGTTGATAGAGATTTCTGTTGCTTAAAAGGATTTAAGACACATGGGAAGTAAAGTAAATTTATTATAAAAAGGGAGAACTAAAATATTCTTGGTGTCAATGGGTGGTATGGGCTTAACTCTATAAAATAATTCCTTTGCTAACTTAAGGGATTTATCAATGAAAGATATAGGGTACTAATAGTAAAAGGAACATAGATTGTAATGATGAAAATTTATCTCTGCCATGTTGAGACGAGCAATGATGGATATATGAGCATACATTGGTAGGTTTTCTGTATATGCTCAACTTAAACTTGTTTCCTTGCCTATGGATCATGCAATCTAAAACTGGTAACATACCATTATTTTCATTTTCTACAGTAAATTTGATTAAAGGTACTAAATTGTTAAGTATGAGGTGAAATATTTGTAAATTTTCATTTGTTGGTCAAGCACAAAGACCATCATCTACATATATAAACCAAATTACATTAGAGGGTAAGATATGCTTTAGTAATTTTGCTTAAAAAAAATTCCATATAAAGATTACTTAGTACGGGTGAAAGAGGATTACTCATTGCCATACTTTATTTTTGAGCATAATAATCTCCATTAAATTGAAATACACAGTCTTTTATACACAATTTTATCAGTTCATTGAAAACAGACTTTGAAACAGGTAAATGAATACCATAGAAGACATCAAATAAATAAAAGTGAGGAGACATCAAAGCTAATAAGTATGAAATCAAAATTAACGTTGATATTGTTAAGCTTGTTAACAAATCTACATTGTTCATGATATAAGAATTCAATATCTTACCTACTAAAGGGCTTGGTAAAGAAACTAACCATTTTGACATTTTATATGTGATGGAGCCTCCTGAACTCACTATAGATCTTGTAAAATTTCCTTTATGTGTTTTGATAAGTCCATACATATATGACAATGAAGGGGTAAAAAATGACAAACTTTTGATAAGAGAACCATTAGCTTTCAACAACAACTTCAGTTCTTTATTGAAATGGGAATAAACTGCTTCTAGGGGATCATTACTGATTTTAGAATATGTTGTGTCATCATTTAAATTATTCATTTTAGATAAATGATTTGTTCATAATCACAACAGTGATTATATATATATATATATATATATATATATATATATATATATATATATATATATATATATATATATATATATATATATATATTGCTTTGTCGCTATCTCCCGCGTTAGCGAGGTAGCGCAAGGAAACAGACGAAAGAATGGCCCAACCCACCCACATACACATGTATATACATACATGTCCACACACAGCACATATACATACCTATACATCTCAATGTATACATATATATACACACAGAGACATATACATATAAACCCATGTACATGATTCATACTGTTTGCTTTTATTCATTCCCATCGCCACCCCGACACACATGGAATAACAACACCCTCCCCCCTCATGTGTGCGAGGTAGCGCTAGGAAAAGACAACAAAGGCTACATTCGTTCACACTCAGTCTCTAGCTGTCATGGAATAAGGTACCAAAACCACAGCTCCCTCTCCACATCCAGGACCCACAAACTTTCCATGGTTTACCCTAGACGCTTCACATGCCCTGGTTCAATCCATTGACAGCACGTCGACCCCGGTATACCACATCGTTCCAATTCACTCTATTCCTTGCACGCCTTTCACCCTCCTGCATGTTCAGGCCCCGATCACTCAAAATCTTTTTCACTCCATCTTTCCACCTCCAATTTGGTCTCCCACTTCTCTTCGTCCTCTCCACCTCTGACACATAAATCCTCTTGGTCAACATTTACTCATTCATTTTCTCCATGTGACGAAACCATTTCAAAACACCCTCCTCTGATCTCTCAACCACACTCTTTTTATTACCACACATCTCTCGTAATTACCCTATTATTACTTATTCGATCAAACCACCTCACACCACATATTGTCCTCAAACATCTCATTCCAGCACATCCACCCTCCTGCGCACAACTCTATCCATAGCCCACGCCTCGCAACCATACAACATTGTTGGAACCACTATTCCTTCAAACATACCCATTTTTGCTTTCCGAGATAATGTTCTCGACTTCCACACATTCTTCAAGGCTCCCAGAATTCTCGCCCCCTCTCCCACCCTATGACTCACTTCCACTTAAATGGTTTCATCCGCTGTCAAATCCACTCCCAGATATCTAAAACACTTCAGTTCCTCCAGTTTTCCTCCATTCAAACTTACCTCCCAATATACTTGACCCTCAACCCAACTGTACCTAATAACCTTACTCATATCCGTATTTACTCTCAACTTTCTTCTTTTACACACATTACCAAACTCAGTCACCATCTTCTGCAGTTTCTCACGTGAATCAGCCACCAGCGCTGAATCATCAGCGAACAACAACTGACTCACTTCCCAAGCTCTCTCATCCCCAACAGACTGCATACTTGCCCCTCTTTCCAAAACTCTTGCATTCACCTCCCTAGCAACCCCATCTATAAACAAATTAAACAACCATGGAGACATCACACACCCCTGCCGCAAAGCTACATTCACTGAGAATCAATCACTTTCCTCTCTTCCTACACGTACACATGCCTTACATCCTCGATAAAAACTTTTCACTGCTTCTAACAACTTGCTTCCTACACCATATATTCTTAATACCTTCCACAGAGCACCTCCATCAACTGTTATAAATATATATATATATATATATATATATATATATATATATATAAATTATCCCTGGGGATAGGGGATTAAGAATACTTCCCACGTATTCCCTGCGTGTCGTAGAAGGCGACTAAAAGGGGAGGGAGCGGGGGGCTGGAAATCCTCCCCTCTCGTTTTTTTTTTTTTTAAATTTTCCAAAAGAAGGAACAGAGGGGGCCAGTTGAGGATATTCCAAAAAAGGCCCAGTCCTCTGTTCTTAGCGCTACCTCGCTAACGCGGGAAATGGCGAATAGTTTAAAAGAAAGAAATATATATATATATATATATATATATATATATATATATATATATATATATATATATATATATATATATATTTTTTTTTTTTTTTTTTTATACTTTGTCGCTGTCTCCAGCGTTTGCGAGGTAGCGCAAGGAAACAGACGAAAGAAATGGCCGAACCCCCCCATACACATGTATATACATACGTCCACACACACAAATATACATACCTACAAAGCTTTCCATGGTTTACCCCAGACGCTTCACATGCCTTGATTCAATCCACTGACAGCACGTCATCCCCGGTATACCACATCGCTCCAATTCACTCTATTCCTTGCCCTCCTTTCACCCTCCTGCATGTTCAGGCCCCGATCACACAAAATCTTTTTCACTCCATCTTTCCACCTCCAATTTGCTCTCCCTCTTCTCCTTGCTCCCTCCACCTCCGACACATATATCCTCTTGGTCAATCTTTCCTCACTCATTCTCTCCATGTGCCCAAACCACTTCAAAACACCCTCTTCTGCTCACTCAACCACGCTTTTTTTATTTCCACACATCTCTCTTACCCTTACGTTACTCACTCGATCAAACCACCTCACACCACACATTGTCCTCAAACATCTCATTTCCAGCACATCCATCCTCCTGCGCACAACTCTATCCATAGCCCACGCCTCGCAACTATACAACATTGTTGGAACCACTATTCCTTCAAACATACCCATTTTTGCTTTCCGAGATAATGTTCTCGACTTCCACACATTCTTCAAGGCCCCCAGAATTTTCGCCCCCTCCCCCACCCTATGATCCACTTCCGCTTCCATGGTTCCATCCGCTGCCAGATCCACTCCCAGATATCTAAAACACTTCACTTCCTTCAGTTTTCCTCCATTCAAACTCACCTCCCAATTGACTTGACCCTCAACCCTACTGTACCTAATAACCTTGCTCTTATTCACATTTACTCTTAACTTTCTTCTTCCACACACTTTACCAATCTCAGTCACCAGCTTCTGCAGTTTCTCGCATGAACCAGCCACCAGCGCTGTATCATCAGCGAACAACAACTGACTCACTTCCCAAGCTCTCTCATCCCCAACAGACTTCATACTTGCCCCTCTTTCCAAAACTCTTGCATTTACCTCCCTAACAACCCCATCCATAAACAAATTAAACAACCATGGAGACATCACACACCCCTGCCGCAAACCTACATTCACTGAGAACCAATCACTTTCCTCTCTTCCTACACGTACACATGCCTTACATCCTCGATAAAAACTTTTCACTGCTTCTAACAACTTTCCTCCCACACCATATATTCTTAATACCTTCCACAGAGCATCTCTATCAACTCTATCATATGCCTTCTCCAGATCCATAAATGCTACATACAAATCCATTTGCTTTTCTAAGTATTTCTCACATACATTCTTCAAAGCAAACACCTGATCCACACATCCTCTACCACTTCTGAAACCACACTGCTCTTCCCCAATCTGATGCTCTGTACATGCCTTCACCCTCTCAATCAATACCCTCCCATATAATTTACCAGGAATACTCAACAAACTTATACCTCTGTAATTTGAGCACTCACTCTTATCCCCTTTGCCTTTGTACAATGGCACTATGCACGCATTCCGCCAATCCTCAGGCACCTCACCATGAGTCATACATACATTAAATAACCTTACCAACCAGTCAACAATACAGTCACCCCCTTTTTTAATAAATTCCACTGCAATACCATCCAAACCTGCTGCCTTGCCGGCTTTCATCTTCCGCAAAGCTTTCACTTCCTCTTCTCTGTTTACCAAATCATTT
>NC_092240.1:40231740-40234240 GCF_036320965.1 Panulirus ornatus
CCCCCCACTCCCGTCCCCTCTAATCGCTTTCTACGACACGCGAGGAATACGTGGGAAGTATTCTTTCACCCCTATCCCCAGGGATAATATACATATATATATATACATATACACACACACACACACACGCACACACACACACACACACACACACACACACACACACACATATATATATATATATATATATATATATATATATATATATATATATATATATATATGTATATATATATATATATATATATATATATATATATATATATATATATATATATATATATATATATATATATATATATATATGTATATATATTATATATATATATATATATATATATATATATATATATATATATATATATATATATATATATATATATATATATATATATATATATATATATATATATATATATTTTTTTTTTTTTTTTTTGCTTTGTCGCTGTCTCCCGCGTCTGCGAGGTAGCGCAAGGAAACAGACGAAAGAAATGGCCCAACACACCCCCATACACATGTATATATATACGTTGACACACGCAAATATACATACCTACACAGCTTTCCGTGGTTCACCCCAGAGGCTTCACATGCCCTGATTCAATTAACTGACAGCACGTCAAACACGGTATACCACATCGATCCAATTCACTCTATTCCTTGCCCTCATTTCACCCTCCTGCATGTTCAGGCCCCGATCACTCAAAATCTTTTTCACTCCATCTTTCCACCTCCAATTTGGTCTCCCACTTCTCGTTCCCTCCACCTCCGACACATATATCCTCTTGGTCAATCTTTCCTCACTCATTCTCTCCATACGCCCAAACCATTTCAAAACACCCTCTTCTGCTCTCTCAACCACGCTCTTTTTATTTCCACACATCTCTCTTACCCTTACGTTACTTACTCGATCAAACCACCTCACACCACACATTGTCCTCAAACATCTCATTTCCAGCACATCCATCCTCCTGCGCACAACTCTATCCATAGCCCACGCCTCGCAACCATACAACATTGTTGGAACCACTATTCCTTCAAACATACCCATTTTTGCTTTCCGAGATAATGTTCTCGACTTCCACACATTCTTCAAGGCTCCCATGATTTTCGCCCCCTCCCCCACCCTATGATCCACTTCCGCTTCCATGGTTCCATCCGCTGCCAGATCCACTCCCAGATATCTAAGACACTTTACTTCCTCCAGTTTTTCTCCATTCAAACTTACCTCCCAATTCACTTGACCCTCAACCCTACTCTACCTAATAACCTTGCTCTTATTCACATTTACTCTTAACTTTCTTCTTTCACACACTTTACCAAACTCAGTCACCAGCTTCTGCAGTTTCTCACATGAATCAGCCACCAGCGCTGTATCATCAGCGAACAACAACTGACTCACTTCCCAAGCTCTCTCATCCCCAACAGACTTCATACTCCCCCTCTTTCCAAAACTCTTGCATTTACCTCCCTAACAACCCCATCCATAAACAAATTAAACAACCATGGAGACATCACACACCCATGCCGCAAACCTACATTCACAGAGAACCAATCACTTTCCTCTCTTCCTACACGTACACATGCCTTACATCCTCGATAAAAACTTTTCACTGCTTCTAACAACTTGCCTCCCACACCATATATTCTTAATACCTTCCACAGAGCATCTCTATCAACTCTATCATATGCCTTCGCCAGATCCATAAATGCTACATACAAATCCATTTGCTTTTCTAAGTATTTCTCACATACATTCTTCAAAGCAAACACCTGATCCACACATCCTCTACCACTTCTGAAACCACACTGCTCCTCCCCAATCTGATGCTCTGTACATGCCTTCACCCTCTCAATCAATATCCTCCCATATAATTTACCAGGAATACTCAACAAACTTATACCTCTGTAATTTGAGCATTCACTCTTATCCCCTTTGCCTTTGTACAGTGGCACTATGCACGCATTCCGCCAATCCTCAGGAACCTTACCATGAGTCATACATACATTAAATAACCTTACCAACCAGTCAATAATACAGTCACCCCCTTTTTTAATAATTTCCACTGCAATATCATCCAAACCTGCTGCCTTGCCGGCTTTCATATATATATATATATATATATATATATATATATATATATATATATATATATATATATATATATATATATATATATATATATATATATATATATATATATATTTATATATATATATATATATATATATATATATATATATATATATATATATATATATATATATATATATATATATATTTATATATATATATATATATATATATATATATATATATATATATATATATATATATATATATATATATATATATATATATATATATATATATATGCCATTGTACAAAGGCAAAGGGGATAAGAGTGAGTGCTCAAATTACAGAGGTATAAGTTTGTTGAGTATTCCTGGTAAATTATATGGGAGGGTATTGATTGAGAGGGTGAAGGCATGTACAGAG
>NC_092240.1:40239240-40269240 GCF_036320965.1 Panulirus ornatus
CATAGGTGAGCACAGTAGATGGTATTTTATCAATTACTGGATTATGTACTATGTGATAGACGTGCAGAGGAAGACTCTTGAATGAGAATGAGATGATCATCACTTGGTGTAGATGATGGCGAAAGTTTGTAGAGGTTTTCGGGCAAGAGGAAATAATATCGGTAGGGAGAGGGTTGTGAAAGTGTGTAATCTTGGAGAAGAGGCTTGTGTAAAGAAATGTTAAAAGATGCTAAGTGTATAATGGCAGAACATAAGAGTAAATGAAGAATTAGGGGTCAATGAGGAATGAAAGGTATTAACTAAAGCAGTTGACATATGCGAGATAAGTGTGTGGCATGTATAGAGTGGGAGGAGAACATGTAAGAAAGGATAGTGAGTGGTAGGATAACGCAGTTAAGTAAGTTATCAATGAAAGAGAAGAGAGAGAGAGATGGATAGGCATGACTTGCAGGAAGCGTGCAAATGATTAGGAAACATACAAGAGAAAGCAGCAAGTGGTCAAGAGCAACAGCTGAAGAAGAGGGCAAATGAGGGCTAGGGTGAGAGAGGATCAACAAATTTCAAGTAAGATAAGAGCTGCTTTGGAAGGAGGTTAGTAGTATGAGAAAAACAACTGTATATATGGAAGCATCCCTAAAAGGGACAAATGGGGTGGCGGAGATTTCGTGAGTGCTTCGAAGGATTGTTGAATGTCATGTTCAGTGGTAGAGGTTACAGACGTTGAGTGTTTAGGTCGAAGAGGTATGGGAAGCAAGAGAGTGATGATGAATGGTTAGCTAAAAAGAGAAGAGGTGGTGAAAGCCTTGCACAAGATAAAGTGTAGCAAGTCGGCCGGAGTGGATGGGACTGCATTTGAATTTTATAACGAAGGAGGTAACTTTGCTGTTGATTGGTTAGTCAGAATTTTCAATGTATATTTCATAGTGAGGTGTCTTAAAACTGATAAAGCATCTATACAGTGCAACTGAACACAGGCAAGGGGTACAGAATTGAATGTTCCAGTTACAGATGTTTGACATGTTGAGTGTACCTGGTACGTAACATGGGAGAGTGATGATTGAGAAGGTTAGAGCTTGAACAGAGCTTCAGAATGGGCAGGAACAATTTGGTTTCAGGAGTTGCAGAAGACATGTGGACCAGGTGTTTTCATTGAAGATTATGTGAGAGAAATACTTAGGGGTACAGATGGATTTGTGTGTGGCGTTCATGGATCTGAGGAGAGCATGTAATAGATCTGTAATGCTCTGTGTAATGTGTTACGAATATATGCTGAGGGATGAAAGGTGCTAGAGGAAGTAATGAATGTTTATCAAGACAGGAAGGTGTCTGTTTGCGTGGGAAAGAGGGTAATCAGTTTCAAACGAAGATGGGCCTGTGGTGAGGATGTTTATCACCATGGCTGTTTAATCTGTTTGTGAATAGTTTCGAAAGGGACGTAAATGCGAGGGTTTGGGAGAGAGGGACAAGTCTGCTGTCGGGTGGGGGGATACTGGAGGGTCAGTCAGGTGTTGTTTGTTGATGAAATGGCGTTGGTGTCAGATTCGAGTGAGATATTGCCGAAGCTTGTGTCTGAGTTTAGGAGAATGTTTGAAAGGAGAAAATTTCAAGGTAAACGTGAATAGAATCAAGATTATCGCGTTTAGCAGTGGATAGAAACAGATTAGTTTGAGTAAGAGGTTTACTGGAGAGAACCTTGAGGACGTAGATCAACATGATATCGAATGAAACTATGGAAGGTTAGATGAGAGGCCGATGATCCTGGACGCATTAAGGACTGTGTGTAAAGAAAGCCTATTATCTCTGAAGGCACGTATGTGCTTGCTTCATGGCATAGTATTCCTGATGGCTTTGATATAAATGCAAATCTCGGGCTGTAGATGAGAAAGAAAGGAAGAGGAATTTATGTATAATGATATGTTTGATATTATTATGTGGTATGAGGAGGGTTGATAGAGTACGAAATGATTGGGAGGGAGAGAAGTGTAGAAATAAGAAGAGTATGGTAGATAGATGAAGTGGAGGGGACAAGGTGAAGGGGGACCCCGAACTGGAGATGAGAGGATGAAATGAAAAGCGTTTTGAATGCACAGGGCCTGAAAATGCTAGGGGGTTTAAAACGTGCACCGGAGGGAGTGATTTGGAACGATGTACTGTATAGGAGGCGACGTGTTGTCAATGGATTCAGGACATTTGAAGCGGTCAGGCAAAATCATGGAAAGATCCGTGGGATTTTTTGTAGATAAGGGGCTGTGGGTTTGGTGTGCTGTATGTGATAACATCCAAAAGTCTCTCTTTCGCGCGCCTATCAATTAACACGTAATCCAATAACGCTCTCTGGCCATCTCTCCTACTTACATATATATACTAATGTATATCTCTCTTTTTAAACCAGGTATTCCCAATCACAAGTCCTTTTTCAGCACACAAATATACAAGCTCTCCACCATTTCCATTTACAACACTGAACGCCCCATGTACACCAATTATTCCCTCAATTGCCTCATTACTCACCTTTGCAATTTAATCTCCCATAACTATAACCTGGTCTCGTGCATCAAAACTATTAGCACACTCACTCAGCTGCTCCAAAAACACTTTCCTCTCATGATCTTTCTTCTCATGCCCAGGTGCATATGCACCAACAATCACCCATCTCTCTCCATCCACTTTCAGTTTTACCCATATCAATCTAGAGCCTACTTTCTTACACTATCACATACTCCCACCACTCCTGTTTCAGGAGTTGTGCCACTCCTTCCCTTGCTCTTGTCCTCTCACCAAACCCTAACTTTACTCCCAAAACATTCCCAAACCACTCTTTTTCTTTACCCTTGAGCTTCGTTTCACTCAGAGACAAAACCTCCAGGTTCCTTTCTTCAAACATACTACCTATCTCTCCTTTTTCTCATCTTGGTTACATCTACACACATTTAGACACCCCAATCTGAGCCTTCGAGGAGGATGAGCGCTCCCTGCCTGTCTCCTTCTGTTTCCCCTCTTAGAAAGTTAAATTACAAGGAGATGAGGGTTTGTCGCCCTCCACTGCGTGGGAAGTATTCTTTCTGCCCTATCCCCATATATATATATATATATATATATATATATATATATATATATATATATATATATATATATATATATATATATATATATATATATATATATATATATATATATATATATATATATATATATATATACATATATATATATATATATATATATATATATATAAATGCAAGAGTCCTGGAAAGAGGGGCAAGTATGAAGTCTGTTGGGGATGAGAGAGCTTGGGAAGTGAGTCAATTGTTGTTCGCTGATGATACAGCGCTGGTGGCTGATTCATGTGAGAAACTGCAGAAGCTGGTGACTGAGTTTGGTAAAGTGTGTGGAAGAAGAAAGTTGAGAGTAAATGTGAATAAGAGCAAGGTTATTAGGTACAGTAGGGGTGAGGGTCAAGTCAATTGGGAGGTGAGTTTGAATGGAGAAAAACTGGAGGAAGTGAAGTGTTTTAGATATCTGGGAGTGGATCTGTCAGCGGATGGAACCATGGAAGCGGAAGTGGATCATAGGGTGGGGGAGGGGGCGAAAATTTTGGGAGCCTTGAAAAATGTGTGGAAGTCGAGAACATTATCTCGGAAAGCAAAAATGGGTATGTTTGAGGGAATAGTGGTTCCAACAATGCTGTATGGTTGCGAGGCGTGGGCTATGGATAGAGATGTGCGCAGGAGGATGGATGTGCTGGAAATGAGATGTTTGAGGACAATGTGTGGTGTGAGGTGGTTTGATCGAGTAAGTAACGTAAGGGTAAGAGAGATGTGTGGAAATAAAAAGAGCGTGGTCGAGAGAGCAGAAGAGGGTGTTTTGAAATGGTTTGGGCACATGGAGAGAATGAGTGAGGAGAGATTGACCAAGAGGATATATGTGTCGGAGGTGGAGGGAACGAGGAGAAGAGGGAGACCAAATTGGAGGTGGAAAGATGGAGTGAAAAAGATTTTGTGTGATCGGGGCCTGAACATGCAGGAGGGTGAAAGGAGGGCAAGAAATAGAGTGAATTGGAGTCATGTGGTATACAGGGGTTGACGTGCTGTCAGTGGATTGAAGCAAGGCATGTGAAGCGTCTGGGGTAAACCATGGAAAGCTGTGTAGGTATGTATATTTGCGTGTCTGGACGTGTGTATGTACATGTGTATGGGGGGGGGGGGGGTTGGGCCATTTCTTTCGTCTGTTTCCTTGCGCTACCTCGCAAACGCGGGAGACAGCGACAAAGTATAAAAAAAAAAAAAAAAAAAATGTATATATATATGTGTGTGTGTGTGTGTGTGTGTGTGTGTGTGTGTGTGTGTCTAACTGTCAGAGTTGACGGTAAGGTTAAATCAACAACTGACCTTTCGGTAAACAGCCCTAAGTTTGGTGAAGTCTACTGTAGCCAGATGTCATAAGGAAGCTATATGCATGAGCTAAGGGAAGGAATCTATGACGTCGCCATTGTATAAACGGTACAAGGACAAAGCTTAACGTAACTGTTTTATGAGGTATAAGAGCAAACGTCCGCCATCTAAGGTATGAGACCCCATCAACCGCCGACAGACTGACTCCCAACAAACCCGACGAAGGGGACCATAAATTACCACCAACGTTCCTCCTGCGTCAGGAGATAGATGGTGCAAGTCAATGGAAAGATCCTGAGGGTTTATGCCCCATTTAATTTCCGTGAAAGTCTTATCACATGTTGGCAGTTCTGTGGTAGCGTCGACCTGACAGTGACTGAGGGAGAGATGATTTACGTACGTTGGCTATGGCTTGCAAGGCTAATTAACTGCAAGATGGCAAGCTCCCCTATCCATGTGAAGGTTGCCAATAAAAGGCTTATTGATCATTTCAATAGATGTCGGAATACTAATATTGTCAGAGAAAGAAAATACAGGAATCTCTTTCCTATGTCCAACTGAATTACAAAGGTCCTGGGAGCATTGAGGAATTTGTGGAAAAAGAGGGCACTATCTGGGAAGGCGATGATGGATCTAATTAAAGTAACAGTAGTCCCAATAGTGTTCGCGATGATAGAGCTATAGTTGACACTATATGGTAGGGGGCGGATGTGTTGGAAATGGAATGTTTGAGGACAATATGTGGTATGAATCGAATCGATCGAGTAAGAAATGAAATGGTAAGAGGTAGGCGTAATATGAAGAATATTGGTTGCAAGAGCTGAAAAGGGCGTACTACTGTAATGGTTTGGACATATGAATAGAATGAATGAGGAAAGGTTGAGAGAAGTAAGATGAAAACGTAAAAGGGGAGAGTGATTTAGAGACTGAAGATTTTGAGTGCTTGGGTTCTGAACGTGCGTGAGGATGAAAAACGTGTCCTCGATAAAGCGAAGCAGGTAGTGTTCATCATTCTTGAAGGCATAGACTAAGGTGTCTAAATGCGTGTGAATGTAACAAAGATGAGAAGAGAGGAGAGATTGGTAATATGTTTAAGGGAAGAAACCTGGATGTTCTGGGTCTAATTGAAACAGAGCTCATGGTTAAATGGGAAGAATGGTTTGTTATGTCTCAGAAGTACAGTTGGAGAAAGGATGAGAGTTAAGGATGGAGTAGCACTATTCCTGAAGCAGGGGCTATGGAAGTGAGTGAAAAAGTATAAGGAATTATATTCTAGACTGATGTGGGTATAGATAAAAGTGGATAGCAAGAGATGGGTGATTATTAGTGCTAATACTGATGTGGATAGATTTCTTTAAAAGTGGATAGCGAAAGACAGGTGATTATTAGTGCTTATACGCTTGGCCATGTTACGAAAGATTATAAGGGGCAAGTGTTTGGGAAAAAGCTGAGTGACTGCGTCACCAATTTTAATGGAAGAGACCGGTAGTGATGGGTGATTTGAATGCGAAGGTAAGTATGTCGTAGTTGAAGGCATAATTGGGTGGCAAGGGGTATTCATTGATATGGTTGGAAATAGTGGACAGCTTGTGGAGTTGTATGCTGAAAAAGGATCATTGATTGGAAAGACCTAGTTTGAAAAGAGGGACTTATACAAGTATACGTATGTGAGTATGAAAGATGGTCAGGGGGGGTGAGAGGGGCACTTACTGGGATGTCTGATCACTATCTTGTTGAAAACGATGGTGAAGAGATGTAGAGGTTATCGGAAAAGAGGAAACAATATCAGTGAGAAGAGACGGATGGGAGTGAGTAAGAATGAAAACGAGACTTATGTGAAGAAATACCAGAATAGATTGAGTGAAAAATGGCCAAGGGTGAGGATAGATGAAGCAAGGGGAGTGGGAATAGAATTGGAGATATTTAGGGAAGCAGTTAGTATGATGAAGAGATGCATTTTTATGCGAAAAATGGGAGTCGGTCAAATTAAGAAGTGCAGTGAGTGGTCGATTAAAGAAGTAAAGTTGCTAGTGAAAGAGAAAAGAAACGCGTTTATACGGAAGTTACAAGGAAGGAGTGCAAGTGGTTGGTAGATGGATAAGAGAAAGCGGCAGAGATCAAAAGGAAGGTGTAGGGGTTGAAAAAGAGGGCAAATGAGAGCTGGAGTGAGCGAACATCAGTGAACAGTAGGAAGACTAAGAAGACGTTCTGGAAAGAGGTTAATGACGTGCGAATAACAAGAGAACAACGAGGAACGTTGTTGAAGGAGCCAAAAGGGGAAGTGGTATCAGAGTGAGTATTTTGAAGGCCTTTTTCTTTATGTGCTTTTGATGATAGGGTCGTGGATGTGGGTATTTTGGGTTGAGGTGGTATGTGAACAAGTCAGTCAGGGAGAGTGGTTTGGTGAAAAGAGAATGAATGGTGAAAGGCTTACGTAAGATGAATGTGGTAAGGCGTCTGGAGTGGATGGTGTTGCAGATGAATATGTTAAGAAACAGAGTGAATGTGTTGTTGATTGGTTAGTTAGAGTTTTTGATGTATACACGGATCATGATGAAGTGCCTGAGGAATGACGAATGCATGTAAGATGCCTCTGTATAAAGGCAAAGGGGGATAAAGGTGAGTGTTTAAACTACGAAGGTATAAGTTTGTTGAATGTGCCTGGTAAGGTGTCTTGGAGGGCAGTTATTGTATGGATGAAGACATATACAGAGCATCAACTCAGGGAGAGACAGTGTGATTTTAGAAATGTTAAAAGATGTGTGCATCAGGTGTTTGCTTTGAAGAATATGTGTAAGAAATACTTAGAGACATAGATGGATTTGTATGTGGCACTTATGGAGGCGGAGAAAGCAACTGATAGGGCCGATAGAAATGCCTTTTGGAAGGTCTTCAGAATATAAAATGCGTGAAGAAAGCTGCTAGAAGCAGTGAGAAGCTTTTATTAATGATGTAAGGCATGTATGTTAGCAGGAGGATAGGAGGGTGAATGGTTCCAAGTGAAGGTTGGTCTGCGGCAAGGGTGTGTGATGTCACTATGGTTGATTAATTTGTTTATGGATGGTGTAATGAGGGAGGGAAATGCGAGAGTTTCAGAGACAGGGGTGAGCGAGTGTGCTCTCTCCGAGGGATGAAAGAATCTGTTTGCTGATGATACAACGCTCATGGTAGATTCGAGTTAGAAATTGCATATGGCATCTAAGTTTGGAAAAGTGTGTGAGAGGTAGAAGTTGAGACCAAAGCAAATAAAAACAAGGTCATTAGGTTCAGCATGGTTAAGGGACAGATTATTTGGGATGTAAGTTTCAATGGAGACAATTGGAGGAGGTAAGTCTATTAGATACCTGCGAGTTGACGTGGTAGCGAGTGGAAGCATGGAAGCGGAAGTGAATCACAAGACGGATGAGGGGATGAAGGTTCTGGAAGCACTGAAGAATGAGTAGAGAGATTGTTATCTGGCAGGGCAAAAATTGGTAAGTTTGAAGGTATAGTAGTCCTAACAACATTATTTGGACACGAAGTTTAGGCTTTAGATAAGGCTGTGCTGAGGAGGGAAGAAGTGTTGGAAATGAAATTTGTGAGGACCATTTGTAATGTGAGGTGGTTTGATCAAATAAGGAATGAAAGAGTAAGAGATAGGTGTGGTAAGAAAAAAGTGCGGTTAGATGACCTCAAGAGAGTGTACTGAAATTGGTTTGGACGTATGGAGAGCATGAGTGAGGAAAGTTTGACAAAAAAAGGTTATATGTGTCAGAAGTGGAGGGAACAAGGAGAACGGTTAGACCAAAGCGAAGATAGAAGGATGGAGTGAAAAGGATTTTGAGCGATTAGAGCCTGAAAACGTAAGAGCGTGAAAGGCATAAACGGGATGGAGTAGATTTGAACAATGTGATATACAAAGGACTGAACCAGGGCATGTGATCCGGGGTGAACCTAGAAAAGGCCTGCGGGGCCTGGATGAGGATTGGGAGCTGTGGTTTCGGTGCATTACACATGGCAGCTAGAGCACAGATGTGAGCGGATGCGGCCTTTACTCGTCTGTTCCAGGTGCTACCTAGCAAGCATGGGAAACTGCGATCTGGTAAACTGAAGATTGACGGAATGCTTGCATAGTGCCACTGTACAAAGGCAAAGGGGATAAAAGTGAGCGCGCAAATTACAGAGGTATAAGTTTGTTGAGTATTCCTGGGAAATTATATGGGAAGGTATTGACTGAAAGGGTGAAGGCATATACAGAGCATCAGACTGGGGAAGAGCAGTGTGGTTTCAGAAGTGGTAGAGGATGTGTGGATCAGGTGTTTGCTTTGAAGAATGTATGTGAGAAATACTTAGGGAAACAAATGGATTTGTAAGTTGCATTTATGGATCTGGAGAGGGAATATGATAGAGTTGATAGAGATGCTCTGTGGAAGGTATTAAGAAAATAGGGTGTAGGAGACAAGTTGTTAGAAGCAGTGAAAAGCTTTTATCGAGGATGTAAAGCATGTGTACGAGTAGGAAGAGAGGAAAGTGATTGGTTCTCAGTGAATGTTGGTTTGCGGCAGGGGTGCGTGATGTCTCCATGGTTGTTTAATTTGTTCATGGATGGGGTTGTTAGGGAGGTGAATGCAAGAGTCTTGGAAAGAGGGGCAAGTATGCAGTCTGTTATGGATGAGAGAGCTTGGGAAGTGAATCAGTTGTTAGCTGATGATACAGCGCTGGTGGCTGATACGGGTGAGAAACTGCAGAAGCTGGTGACTGAGTATGGTAAAGTGTGTGAAAGAAGAAAGCTGAGAATAAATGTGAATAAGAGCAAGGTTATCAGGTACAGTGGCGTTGAGGGACAAGTCAATTGGGATGTAAGTTTAACTGGAGAAAAAATTGGGGGAAGTGAAGTGTTTTAGATATCTGGGAGAGGATTTGCAAGCGGATGGAACCATGGAAGCGGAAGTGAATCATAGGGTGGGGTAGGGGGCGAAAGTTTGGGGAGCGTTGAAAAATGTGTGGAAGTAAAGAACGTTATCTGGGAAAGCAAAAATGTTTATGTTTGAAGGAATAGTGGTTCCAACAATGTTATATAGTTGCGAGGCGTGAGCTATAGATTGAGCTGTGCGGAGGAGGGTGGATGTGCTGGAAATGAGATGTTTGAGGACAATATGTGGTGCAAGGTGGTTTGATCGAGTAAGTAATGATAGGGTAAGAGAGATGTGTGGTAATAAAAAGTGTGTGGTCGAGAGAGCAGAAGAGGGTGTTCTGAAATGGTTTGGTCACATGGAGAGAATGAGTGAGGAAAGATTGACCAAGAGGATATATTTGTCAGAGGTGGAGGGAACGATGAGAAGTGGGAGACCAAATTGGAGGTGGAAAGATGGAGTGAAAAAGATTTTGAGTGATCGGGGCCTGAACATGCAGGAGTGTGAAAGGCGGGCAAGGAATAGAGTGAATTGGATCGATGTGGTATACCGGGGTCGACGTGGTGTCAATGGATTGAATCAGGGCATGTGAAGCGTCTGGGGTAAACCATGGAAAGTTCTGTGGGGGCCTGGATGTGGAAAGGGAACTGTGGTTTCGGGCAGTATTGCATGACAGCTAGAGACTGAGTGTGAACGAATGGGGCCTTTGTTGTCTTTTCCTAGCGCTACCTCGCACACATGAGGGGGAGGGGGATGTTATTCCATGTGTAGCGAGGTGGCGATGGGAATGAGTAAAGGCAGACAGTGTGAATTGTGTGCATGTGTATATATGTATATGTTTGTGTGTGTATATATATATATGTGTACATGGAGATGTATGGGTATGTATATTTGCGTGTGTGGACGTGTATGTATATACATGTGTATGGGGGTGGGTTGGGCCATTTCTTTCGTCTGTTTCCTTGCGCGACCTCGCAAACGCGGGAGACAGCGACAAAGCAAAATAAATAAAATAAAGAAAATATATACAACTACTATCGGACATTACCTGCTCGAGGATACACTGTGATTGAAAAGTTACCATTAGCAAGATTGTATCGTTAAAGAACTTTTCACCCTAAAGGAGTCAACATTCCTCTGGTACGAGATTTAGTTCAGCTCTGGGTAACACCAGTAGTCTTCCAACGGAATTAATCCTCGGATAATCGTAGAAAATAGAAAATACACATTGATTCTCTGGTAGACATAAGACCAAAACACTTGAACGCTTAATATAATCAGAAAAATCACACGCTCATAAGATTACTCCCTCATAAGATCACATTGTACCTCATAAGATCACACCCCACATAAGACAACACACCCCATAAGATCACACAACCACATAACATCACACACCTCATAAGATCACACACCACATAAGATCACACACCTCATAAGATCACTTATCTCATAAGATCACACACCTCATAAGATCACACACCTCATAAGATCACACACCCCATAAGATTACAAACCTCATAAAATCACACACCTCATAAGATCACACACCCATAAAAGATCACACACCTCATAAGATCACACACCCACAAAAGATCACACACCACATAAGATCACACACCCACCTAAGATCACACACCTCATAAGATCACACACCTCATAAGGTCACACACCCCATAAGAAAACAAACCTCATAAGATCACACACCTCATAAGATCACACACCTCATAAGATCACAAACACCACATAAGATCACACACCTAATAAGATCACACGCCCCTTAAAGATCACACACCTCATAGGATCACACACCAAATAAGATCACACACCCTACAAGATCACACACCCCACATGAGATTACACCCCATAAGATCACACACCCATAAGATCACACACCCACATAAGATAACACACCTCATAAGATCAAACACCTCATAAGATCACACACCCCATAAGATCACACACCCACATAAGATCACACACCTCATAAGATCACACGCCCCTTAAAGATCACACACCTCATAAGATCACACACCTCATACAATCACACACCCACATTAGATCACACACACCACATAAGATCACACACCTCATAAGATCACATACCTCATAAGATCACATACCTCATTAGATTACACATCCACATAAGATCAAACATCTCAAAAGATCACACACCTCACAAGATCACACACTTCATAAGATCACACACCCACATAATATCATACACCTCATAAGATCACACAACCCATGATATCATCCCTATAAGATCACACACCCCATAATATCATCCCCATAAGATCATACACCCCATAAGATCACACACCCCATAGTATCATCTCCATAAGGTCACACACCTCATAGGATCACACACCTCATAGGATCACACACCTCATAAGATCGCACACCCTATAAGATCACACATCCCATAATATCATCCCCATAAGATCACACACCTCGTAGGATCACACACCAAATAAGATCACACACCCTATAAGATCACACACCCCACATGAGATTACACCCCATAAGATCACACCCCCCATGAGACTACACCCCCATAAGATCACACACCCCATAAAACTTGATATGGACTGGATCACATAAATACAGTTCCTCTCTGTCAAACGGCCCTGGTTAAGGGGCATTATCATCTGTCTTCTTGCGATGAATGGCAGAGAGATATGAGTCGCTCTCCTACGACGAGGTAATTCATTTGATTCATCAGTGAATCTTCGCAAATACCACGAGTTCACCACGATGGCACGAACCTTGAGTTTGACGCTACGACCTTCGAACACAATCTGTGACTCGTGAACACGACGATACGACCGTTGAACACAATCTGTGACGAAGCTACGACCCTTGGTCATGACGCTACGACCCTTGATCACGATGTTACGACCCTTGAACACGAAGCTACGACCCTTGGTCATGACCCTACGACCCTTGATCACGATGTTACGACCCTTGATCACGAAGCTACGACCCTTGGTCATGACGCTACGAATCTTGATCACGACGCTACGACCCTTGATCACTTTGTTACGACCCTTGATCACGACGCTACGACACTTGAACATGACGATACGACCACATACGACCTTTGATCACGATACTTACGAGCCTTGGGCAAGATGCTACGACCGTTGAACACAATCAGTGACTCGTGAGCACGAAGATACGACCCTTGATCACGAAGCTACAACCCTTGAGCACGACGATACGACCCTTGATCACGAAGCTACAACCCTTGGTCATGACGCTACAACCCTTGATCACGACGTTAATACCATTGATCACGAAGTTACGACCCTTGGTCATGAAGCTACGACCCTTGATCACGATGTTACGACCCTTGATCACGAAGTTACGACCCTTGGGCACGACGCTACGACCGTTGAACACAATCTGTGACTCGTGAACACAACGATACGACCCTTGATCACAACGGCACGACCTTGTAGCACGAGGTTTAACCCTAGAGGACAAGGCTACGACCCTTGAGCACAACGATGAGACCTTTGAACAAGAACGGTACGACCCATGAGCGCGACGGTAAGACTGTGGTGCTCGGGAGAGTAAAGTTAGATAACAAGATTGTTCTTAACTACCTGTGCTAAATAGATATGATGGCAATCATCAATAATTCATCAATCATCAATAATATTCACAGTAGTTATTCTTCATCACATCTCTTCAGTTTGACTATGATATGCAAGACACACCATTAGCTATTCATTTCCACGAATATAACATATCTGTGGAAATAATTATTCGTTGGTTTAACTTTTGATTTTATCGATCGTAAAATTTAGTAAGATAACGTAAAAGACAGAGTAAGATGCCAGACTACGAATCTCATAGCGGCTGACGGAAGCAAGGCTTCCAGTCTCCCAGACAGACACGAAATAGTGCTTATAATAACAATTCTTTTAGTATAACTAGAAATGTGAAGATTAATGTCTTACTAGGCTTTGTTACGAAGATAGTTCACACACAGTATCGTCTTTTGGTGTCCAGAATGTCTTCAATTTTCTTTACTGGTTAGAAATATAGCATTTTTTTTTTTTTTATTTTCCATTTCATTGTTTTTTTTCTTCTGGGGAGCTTACGACCGCCTGTTAATCCTATGTTTATTGGTACTTTGTCTCCGAACTTGAAGGATACAACCTTTTCCCTAACAAATCTAATCCTTCTTTATAGACTTATTCTAATATAGGTACTCTTGTTTTGTTTTAAAAAGATAGAGGTAATTTTTTGTTTATCTTCATAACAGCAAAAACTCTCCTTACATATCATATTGGTACATCTTAATTGCTTAACAATGGTTGTATGTTACCATATCTAGATTGCTTGATCTAAAGGGATAGATATATGTTTATGTTTAGCATCTACAGAAAACCCACCAATGTTTGGTCTAATATTCATTATTACTCCTCACAACATGATAGAAGTAAACAATCACCATTCCAGTCGATATTCCTAGGGCAATACATATATGCAGTCTAGAATATGTTGATGAGAAACATGAGAAGATATATACGAGTGGATCCAGTTCAAAATACTCTTAAATCTTTCATTGAAAACCTGTTAATTTGAAGAAAAAATCACTATAGAGTTATCCCTTATCCTCCTCATACTGTTAAAAACCTTTTAGTTGTGACATTCATTATTAATTCTATCTTAGGTCCCCACCTACTGAGAGCCTTTAATGTGAATGTAGCCTTGAGCAATAACAATACTATTCAAAATATCTAAACGACAAACTTGCCAGAAAACTCTGCGGGCTGTGTCTACAGAATACCTTTTTAAAGCTGTAATATGTTTTATGTTAGATAGACTGCTAAGGATCTCTCTGTTAGACTTATGTAACACTGATATTGTATAAGAACAAGACAACATTTTAATGGTTTGTTTATTTATGTTGGAAATTTTGACCGAATATTGATTACACTTGTCCTAATTCAGTTATAACCTTTAACTCCTTCATCAGCACAAATATTATTGTGTCATCACATATTAAATAAAAAGAGAATTGTAATATGGATAGCTTCACCGGGTTGAAAATCTTTAAACGGTTTCCTATCTTCTCATAATAATGAAATTCTATGACAGGAATGGTGCCATACTCAAAAACCACAAACCTGGTGATTGGGGATAAAGAATACTTACCACATATTCCTTGAGTGTCGTAGAAGGCAACTAAAGGGGGGGGGGGGGTCGGGAGGTGCAGGAAATCCTCTCCTCCCATCGTTAACTTTCCACAAGGAGGAACAGAGAAGGGGTCCAAGTGAGGATAAATATATATATATATATATATATATATATATATATATATATATATATATATATATATATATATATATATATATATATATATATATATATATATATATATATAAAAGAAAGAGACAGGAGGTCAAGAGAAAGGTGCAAGAGGTGAAAAAAAGGGCAAATGAGAGTTGGGGTGAGAGAGTATCATTAAATTTTAAGGAGAATAAAAAGATGTTCTGGAAGGAGGTAAATAAAGTGCGTAAGACAAGGGAGCAAATGGGAACTTCAGTGAAGGGCGCAAATGGGGAGGTGAAAACAAGTAGTGGTGATGTGAGAAGGAGATGGAGTGAGTATTTTGAAGGTTTGTTGAATGTGTTTGATGATAGAGTGGCAGATATAGGGTGTTTTGGTCGAGGTGGTGTGCAAAGTGAGAGGGTTAGGGAAAATGATTTGGTAAACAGAGAAGAGGTAGTGAAAGCTTTGCGGAAGATGAAAGCCGGCAAGGCAGCAGGCTTGGATGGTATTGCAGTGGAATTTATTAAAAAAGGGGGTGACTGTATTGTTGACTGGTTGGTAAGATTATTTAATGTATGTATGACTCATGGTGAGGTGCCTGAGGATTGGCGGAATGCGTGCATAGTGCCATTGTACAAAGGCAAAGGGGATAAGAGTGAGTGCTCAAATTACAGAGGTATAAGTTTGTTGAGTATTCCTGGTAAATTATATGGGAGGGTATTGATTGAGAGGGTGAAGGCATGTACAGAGCATCAGATTGGGGAAGAGCAGTGTGGTTTCAGAAGTGGTAGAGGATGTGTGGATCAGGTGTTTGCTTTGAAGAATGTATGTGAGAAATACTTAGAAAAGCAAATGGATTTGTATGTAGCATTTATGGATCTGGAGAAGGCATATGATAGAGTTGATAGAGATGCTCTGTGGAAGGTATTAAGAATATATGGTGTGGGAGGAAAGTTGTTAGAAGCAGTGAAAAGTTTTTATCGAGGATGTAAGGCATGTGTACGTGTAGGAAGAGAGGAAAGTGATTGGTTCTCAGTGAATGTAGGTTTGCGGCAGGGGTGTGTGATGTCTCCATGGTTGTTTAATTTGTTTATGGATGGGGTTGTTAGGGAGGTAAATGCAAGAATTTTGGAAAGAGGGGCAAGTATGAAGTCTGTTGGGGATGAGAGAGCTTGGGAAGTGACTCAGTTGTTGTTCGCTGATGATACAGCGCTGGTGGCTGATTCATGTGAGAAACTGCAGAAGCTGGTGACTGAGTTTGGTAAAGTGTGTGGAAGAAGAAAGTTAAGAGTAAATGTGAATAAGAGCAAGGTTATTAGGTACAGTAGGGTTGAGGGTCAAGTCAATTGGGAGGTGAGTTTGAATGGAGAAAAACTGGAGGAAGTGAAGTGTTTTAGATATCTGGGAGTGGATCTGGCAGCGGATGGAACCCTGGAAGCGGAAGTGGATCATAGAGTGGGGGAGGGGGCGAAAATTCTGGGGGCCTTGAAGAATGTGTGGAAGTCGAGAACATTATCTCGGAAAGCAAAAATGAGTATGTTTGAAGGAATAGTGGTTCCAACAATGTTGTATGGTTGCGAGGCGTGGGCTATGAATAGAGTTGTGCGCAGGAGGATGGATGTGCTGGAAATGAGATGTTTGAGGACAATGTGTGGTGTGAGGTGGTTTGATCGAGTGAGTAACGTAAGGGTAAGAGAGATGTGTGGAAATAAAAAGAGCGTGGTTGAGAGAGCAGAAGAGGGTGTTTTGAAGTGGTTTGGGCACATGGAGAGAATGAGTGAGGAAAGATTGACCAAGAGGATATATGTGTCGAAGGTGGAGGGAACGAGGAGAAGAGGGAGACCAAATTGGAGGTGGAAATATGGAGTGAAAAAGATTTTGTGTGATCGGGGCCTGAACATGCAGGAGGGTGAAAGGAAGGCAAGGAATAGAGTGAATTGGAGCGATGTGGTATACCGGGGTTGACGTGCTGTCAGTGGATTGAATCAAGGCATGTGAAGCGTCTGGGGTAAACCATGGAAAGCTGTGTAGGTATGTATATTTGCGTGTGTGGACGTATGTATATACATGTGTATGGGGGTGGGTTGGGCCATTTCTTTCGTCTGTTTCCTTGCGCTACCTCGCAAACGCGGGAGACAGCGACAAAGTATAATAAAAAAATAAAAATAATATATATATATATATATATATATATATATATATATATATATATATATATATATATATATATATATATATATATATATATATATATATACATATATATATATATATTTATTTATCTATTTTGCTTTGTGGCTGTCTCCCGCGTTAGCGAGGTAGCGCAAGGAAACAGACGAAAGAATGGTCCAACCCACCCACATACACAAGTATATACATACACGTCCACGAACGCAAATATACATACCTATACATCTCAGTGTATACATATATATACACACACAGACATATACATATATACACATGTACATAATTCATACTGTCTGCCTTTATTTATTCCCATCGCCTCCTCGCCACGCATGGAATAACAGCCCCCTCCCCCCCTCATATGTGCGAGGTACCGCTAGGAAAAGACAACAAAGGCCCCATTCGCTCAATACTCAGTCTCTAGCTGTCATGTAATAATGCACCGAAACCACAGCTCCCTTTCCACATCCAGGCCCCACAGAACTTTCCATGGTTTACCCCAGACGCTTCACATGCCCTGGTTCAATCCATTGACAGCACGTCAACCCCGGTACACCACATCGTTTAAATTCACTCTATTCCTTGCACGCCTTTCACCCTCCTGCATGTTCAGGCCCCGATCACTCAAATTCTTTTTCACTCCATCTTTCCACCTCCAATTTGGTCTCCCACTTCTCGTCGTTCCCTCCACCTCCGACACATATATCCTCTTGGTCAATCTTTCCTCACTAATTCTCTCCATATGACCAAACCATTTCAAAACACCCTCTTCTGCTCTCTCAACCACTATTTATATTTTCACACATCTCTCTTACCCTTACATTACTTACTCGATCAACCTACCTCACACCACATATTGTCCTCAAACACCTCACTTCCAGCACATCCACCCTCTTGAGCACAGCTCTATCCATAGCCAACGCCTCGCAACCATACAACATTGTTGGAACCACCATTTCAAAACACCCTCTTCTGCTCTCTCAACCACTCTTTATATTTTCACACATCTCTCTTACCCTTACATTACTTACTCGATCAAACCACCTCACACCGCATATTGTCCTGAAACACCTCATTTCCAGCCCATCCAGCCTCCTGAGCACAGCTCTATCCATAGCCAACGCCTCGCAACCATACAACATTGTTGGAACCACTATCCCTTCAAACATACACATTTTTGCTTTCCGAGAAAATATTCTGGACTTCTACACATTCTTCAAGGCTCCCAGAATTTTCGCCCCCTCCCCCACCCTATGATTCACTTCCGCTTCCATGGTTCCATCCGCTGCCAGATCCACTCCCAGATATCTGAAACACTTTACTTCCTCCAGTTTTTCCCCATTCAAACTTACCTCCCAATTGACTTGACCCTCAAGCCTACTGTACCTAGTAACCTTGCTCTTATTCACATTTACTCTTAACTTTCTTCTTTCACACACTTTACCCAACTCAGTCACCAGCTTCTGCAGTTTCTCACATGAATCAGCCACCAGCGCTGTATCATTAGCGAACAACAACTGACTCACTTCCCAAGCTCTCTCAACCACAACAGACTGCATACTTGCCCCCCCTTTCCAAAACTCTTGCATTCACCTCCCTAACAACCCCATCCATAAACAAATTAAACAACCATTGAGACATCATACACCCCTGCCGCAAACCTACATTCACTCAGATCCAATAACTTTCCTCTCTTCCTACACTTACACATGCCTTACATCCTCGATAAAAACTTTTCACTGCTTCTAACAACTTGCCTCCCACACCATATATTCTTAATACCTTCCACAGAGCATCTCTATCAACTCTATCATACGCCTTCTCCAGATTCATAAATGCTACATACAAATCCATTTGCTTTCTAAGTATTTCTCACATACATTCTTCAAAGCAAACGCCTGATCTACACATCCTCTACCACTTCTGAAACCACACTGCTCTTCCCCAATCTGATGCTCTGTACATGCCTTCACCCTCTCAATCAATACCCTCCCATACAATTTACCAGGAGTACTCAACAAACTTATACCTCTGTAATTTGAGCACTCACTCTTATCCCCTTTGCCTTTGTACAATGGCACTATGCAAGCATTCCGCCAATCCTCAGGCACCTCACCATGAATCATACATACATTAAATAACCTTACCAACCAGTCTACAATACAGTCACCCCCTTTTTAACTAAATTCCACTGCAATACCATCCAAACCTTCTGCCTTGCCGGCTTTCATCTTCCGCAAAGCTTTTACTACCTCTTCTCAGTTTACCAAATCATTTTCCCTAACCCTCTCACTTTGCACACCACCTCGACCAAAACACCCTATATCTGCCACTCTATCATCAAACACATTCAACAAACCTTCAAAATACTCACTCCATCTTCTTCTCACAGCACCACTACATGTTATCACCTTCCCATTAGCCCCCTTCACTGAAGTTCCATTTGCTCCCTTGTCTTACGCACTTTATTTACCTCCTTCCAAAACATCTTTTTATTCTCCCTAAAATTTAATGATACTCTCTCACCCCAACTCTCGTTTGCCCTCTTGTTCACCTCTTGCACCTTTCCCTTGACCTCCTGCCTGTTTCTTTTATACATCTCCCACTCATTTGCATTTTTTCCCTGCAAAAATCGTTCAAATGCCTCTCTCTTCTCTTTCACTAATAGTCTTAATTCTTCATCCCACCACTCACTACCCTTTCTAATCAACCCACCTCCCACGCTTCTCATGCAACAAGAATCTTTTGCTCAATCCATTACTTCTTCCCTGAATACATCCCATTCCTCCCCCACTCACCTTACCGCCTTTGTTCTCGCCTTTTTCCATTCTGTACTCAGTCTCTCCTATTACTTCCTCAAACAAGTCTCCTTCCCAAGCTCACTTACTATCACCACTCTCTTCACCCCAACATTCTCTCTTCTTTTCTTAAAACCCCAACAAATCTTCACCTTCGCCTCCACAAGATAATGATCAGACATCCCTCCAGTTGCACCTCTCAGCACATTAACATCCAAAAGTCTCTCTTTCGCGCGCCTATCAATTAACACGTAATCCAATAATACTCTCTGGCCATCTCTCCTACTTACATACGTATACTTATGTATATCTCGCTCTTTAAACCAGGTATTCCGAATCACCAGTCCTTTTTCAGCACATAAATGTACCAGCTCTTCACCATTTCTATTTACAACACTGAACACCCCATGTATACCAATTATTCCCTCAACTGCCACATTACTCACCTTTGCATTCAAATCACCCATCACTATAACCCGGTCCTGTGCATCAAAACCACTAACACTCATTCAGCTGCTCCCAAAACACTTGCCTCCTATGATCTTTCTTCTCATGCTCAGGTAGGTACATATGCACCAATGATTACCCATCTCATTCCATTAATTTTCAGATTTACCAATATCAATCTAGAATTTACTTTCTTACACTCTATCACATACTCCCACAACAGACTGCATACTTACCCTTCTTTCCAAAACTCTTGTATTCACCTCCCTAACAACCCCATCCATAAACAAATTAAACAACCATGGAGACATCACGGACCCCAGCCGTAAACCAACATTTACTGAGAACCTATCACTTTCCTCTCCTCCTACACGTACACATGCCTTACATCCTCGATAAAAACTTTTCACTGCTTCTAATAACTTTCTTCCCACACCATATATTCTTAATACCTTCCACAGAGCATCTCTATCAACTCTATCATATGCCTTCTCCAGATCCATAAATGCTACATACAAATCCATGTGCTTTTCTAAGTATTTTTCACTTACATTCTTCAAAGCAAACACCTGATCCACACATCTTCTACCACTTCTGAAACCACATTGCTCTTCCCCAATCTGATGCTCTGTGCATGCCTTCACTCTCTCAATCAATACCCTTCCATATAATTTCCCAGGAATACTCAACAAACTTATACCTCTGTAATTGGAACACTCACTCTTATCCCCTTTGCCTTTGTACAATGACACTATGCAAGTATTCTGCCAATCCTCAGGCACGTCACCAAGAGTCATACATACATTAAATAACCTTACTAAACAGTCAACAATACAGTTACCCCCTTTTTTAATAAATTCCACTGCAAAACCATCCAAACCCCCTGCCTTGCCCGCTTTCTTTTTCCACAAAGCTTTTACTACCTCTTCTCTGTTTACCAAATCATTCTCCCAAACCCTCTCACTTTGCACACCACCTCGACCAAAACACCACATATCTGCCACTCTATCATCAAACACATTCAACAAACTTTAAAAATACTCACTCCAAATCCTTCTCACATCACCATTATTTGTTATCACCTCCCCATAAGCCCCCTTTACTGATGTTTATTATGCTTTGTCGCTGTCTCCTGCGTTAGCACTGTAAAGGAAGGAAACAGACAAAAGAAAGGCCCAACCCACCCACATGCACATGTTTATACATACACGTCCACACACGCCCATTTGATATCAATACATTTCAGCGTATACATATATATACCTACACAGACATACACATATATGCATGTATATGTAATTCATACTTGCTCCCTTTATTCATTTCCGTCGCCACCTCGCCACACATAAAATGACAACCCCCTCCCCCTGCATGCGCGCGTTTGTAGTGTTAGGAAAAGACAACAAAGGCCACATTCTTTTACACCCAGTCTCTAGCTGTCACGTATAATATATATTCATATATATATCTATATATATATATATATATATATATATATATATATATATATATATATATATATATATATATATATATATATATATATATGTATATATATATATATATATATATATATATATATATATATATTTTTTTTTTTTTTTCTTTGTTGCTGTCTCCCGCGTTTGCGAGGTAGCGCAAGGAAACAGACGAAAGAAATGGCCCAACCCACCCCCATACACATGTATATACATACGTCCACACACGCAAATATACATACCTACACAGCTTTCCATGGTTTACCCCAGACGCTTCACATGCCCTGATTCGATCCACTGACAGCACGTCAACCCCGGTATACCATATCGATCCAATTCACTGTATTCCTTGCCCTCCTTTCACCCTCCTGCATGTTCAGGCTCCGATCACACAAAATCTTTTTCACTCCATCTTTCCACCTCCAATTTGGTCTCCCACTTCTCATCGTTCCCTCCACCTCCGACACATATATCCTCTTGGACAATCTTTCCTCACTCATTCTCTCAATGTGCCCAAACCATTTCAAAACACCCTCTTCTGCTCTCTCAACCACGCTCATTTTAGTTCCACACATCTCTCTTACCCTTACGTTACTTACTCGATCAAACCACCTCACACCACACATTGTCCTCAAACATCTCATTTCCAGCACATCCATCCTCCTGCGCACAACTCTATTCATAGCCCACGCCTCGCAACCATACAACATTGTTGGAACCACTATTCCTTCAAACATACCCATTTTTGCTTTCCGGGATAATGTTCTCGACTTCCACACATTCTTCAAGGCTCCCAGGATTTTCGCCCCCTCCCCCACCCTATGATCCACTTCCGCTTCCAGGGTTCCATCCGCTGCCAGATCCACTTCCAGATATCTAAAACACTTTACTTCCTCCAGTTTTTCTCCATTCAAACTTACCTCCCAATTGACTTGACCCTCAACCCTACTTTACCTAATAACCTTGCTCTTATTCACATTTACTTTTAACTTTGTTCTTTCACACACTTTACCAAACTCAGTCACCAGCTTCTGCAGTTTCTCACATGAATCAGCCACCAGCGGTGTATCATCAGCGAACAACAACTGACTCACTTCCCAAGGTCTCTCATCCACAACAGACTCATACATATATATATATATATATATATATATATATATATATATATATATATATATATATATATATATATATATATATATATATATATATATATATATATATATATATATCATATATATATCATATATATATATATATATATATATATATATATATATATATATATATATATATATATATATATATATATATATATATATATATATATATATATATATATATATATATATATATTCTAGATTGATATGGGTAAAACTGAAAGTGGATGGAGAGAGATGCGTGATTATTGGTACATATGCACCTAGGGCATGAGAAGAAAGATCATGAGAGGCAAGTGTTTTGGGAGCAGCTGAATGAGTGTGTTAGTGGTTTTGATGCACAAGACCGGTTTATAGTGATGGGTGATTTGAATGCAAAGGTGAGTAATGTGGCAGTTGAGGGAATAATTGGTATACATGGAGTGTTCAGTGCTGTAAATGGAAATGGTGAAGAGCTTGTAGATTTATGTGCTGAAAAAGGACTGGTGATTGGAAATACCTGGTTTAAAAAGCAAGATATACATAAGTATACGTATGTAAGTAGGAGAGATGGCCAGAGAGCGTTATTGGATTACATGTTAATTGATAGACGCACGAAAGAGAGACTTTTGGATGTTAATGTGCTGAGAAGGTGCAACTGCAGGGATGTCTGATCATTATCTTGTGGAGGCGAAGGTGAAGATTTGTGGGGGTTTTCAGAAAAGAAGAGAGAATGTTGGGGTGAAGAGAGTGGTGAGAGTAAGTGAGCATGGGAAGGAGACTTGTGTGAGGAAGTACCAGGAGAGACTGAGTACAGAATGGAAAAAGGTGAGAACAAAGGATGTAAGGGGAGTGGGGAAAGAATGGGATGTATTTAGGGAAGCAGTCACTGCTTGCGCAAAAGATGCTTCTGGCATGAGAAGCGTGGGAGGTGGGTTGATTAGAAAAGGTAGTGAGTGGTTAAATGAAGAAGTAAGATTATTAGTGAAAGAGAAGGGTCAGGCATTTGAATGATTTTTGCAGGGAAAAAATGCAAATGAGTGGGAGAGGTATAAAAGAAAGAGGCAGAAGGTCAAGAGAAAGGTGCAAGAGGTGAAAAAGAGGGCAAATGAGAGTTGGGGTGAGAGAGTAGCATTAAATTTCAGGGAGAATAAAAGATGTTTTGGAAGGGGTAAATAAAGTGCGTAAGACAAGGGAGCAAATGGGAACTTCAGTGAACGGGGCTAATGGGGAGGTGATAACAAGTAGTGGTGATGTGAGGAGATGGAGTGAGTATTTTGAAGGTTTGTTGAATGTGTTTGATGATAGAGAGGCAGATATAGGGTGTTTTGGTCGAGGTGGTGTGCAAAGTGAGAGGGTTAGGGAAAATGATTTGGTAAATAGAGAAGAGGTAGTAAAAGCTTTAAGGAAGATTAAAGCCGGCAAAGCAGCAGGTTTGGATGGTACTGCAGTGGAATTTATTAAAAAGGGGGTGACTGTATTGTTGACTGGTTGGTAAGGTTATTTAATGTATGTATGACTCATGGTGAGGTGCCTGAGGATTGGCGGAATGCGTGCATAGTTCCACTGTACAAAGGCAAAGGGGATAAGAGTGAGTGCTTAAATTACAGAGGTATAAGTTTGTTGAGTATTCCAAGTAAATTATATGGGAGGGTATTGATTGAGAGGGTGAAGGCGTGTACAGAGCATCAGATTGGGGAAGAGCAGTGTGGTTTCAGAAGTGGTAGAGGATGTGTGCATCAGGTGTTTGCTTTGAAGAATGTATGCGAGAAATACTTAGAAAAACAAATGGATTTGTATGTAGCATTTACGGATCTGGAGAAGGCATATGATAGAGTTGATAGAGATGCTCTGTGGAAGGTATTAAGAATATATGGTGTGTGAGGCAAGTTGTTAGAAGCAGTGAAAAGTTTTTATCGAGGACGTAAGGCATGTGTACGTGTAGGAAGAGAGGAAAGTGATTGGTTCTCAGTGAATGTAGGTTTGCGGCAGGGGTGTGTGATGTCTCAATGGTTGTTAATTTGTTTATGGATGGGGCTGTTAGGGAGGTGAATGCAAGAGTTTTGGAAAGGGGGGGCAATATGCAGTGTGTTGTGGATGAGAGAGCTTGGGAAGTGATTCAGTTGTTGTTCGCTGATGATACAGCGCCGTGGCTGATTCATGTAAGAAACTGCAGAAGCTGGTGACTGAGTTTGGTAAAGTGTGTGAAAGAAGAAAGTTAAGAGTAAATGTGAATAAGAGCAAGGTTATTAGGTAGAGTAGGGTTGAGGGTCAAGTCAATTGGGAGGTAAGTTTGAATGGAGAAAAACTGGAGGAAGTGGAGTGTTTTAGATATCTGGGAGTGGATCTTGCAGCGGATGGAACCATGGAAGCGGAAGTGAATCATAGGGTGGGGGAGGGGGCGAAAATCCTGGGAGCCTTGAAGAATGTTTGGAAGTCGAGAACATTATCTCGGAAAGCAATAATGGGTATGTTCGAAGGAATAGTTGTTACAACAATGTTGTATGGTTGCGAAGCGTGGGCTATGGATAGAGTTGTGCGCAGGAGGGTGGATGTGCTGGAAATGAGATGTTTGAGGACAATATGTGATGTGAGGTGGTTTGATCGAGTAAGTAATGTAAGGGTAAGAGAGATGTGTGGAAATAAAAAGAGTGTGGTTGAGAGAGCAGAAGAAGGTGTTTTGAAATTGTTTGGTCACATGGAGAGAATGAGTGAGGAAAGATTGACGAAGAGGATATATGTGTCAGAGGTGGAGGGAACGAGGAGAAGCGGGAGACCAAATTGGAGGTGGAAAGATGGAGTGAAAAAGATTTTGAGTGATCGGGGCCTGAACATGCAGGAGGGTGAAAGGCGTGCAAGGAATAGAGTGAATTGGAACGATGTGACATACCGGGGTCGACGTGCTGTCAATTGATTGAACCAGGGCATATGAAGCGTCTGGGGTAAACCATGGAAAATGTGTGGGGCCTGGATGTGGAAAGGGAGCTGTGGTTTCGGTGCATTATTACATGACAGCTAGAGACTGAGTGTGAACGAATGGGGCCTTTGGTGTCTTTCGTAGCGCTACCTCGCACACATGAGGGGGAGGGGGTTGTTATTCCATGTGTGACGAGGTGGCGATGGGAACAAATAAAGGCAGACAGTATGAATTATGTTCATGTTTATATATGTATATGTCTCTGTGTGCATATGTATGTGTACATTGAGATGTATAGGTATGTATATTTGCGTACGTGGACGTGTATGTATATACATGTGTATATGGGCGGGTTGGGCCATTCTTTCGTCTGTTTCCTTGCGTTTCCTCGTTAACGCGGGAGACAGCGACAAAGCAAAATAAATAAAATAAAAAGAAAATATATATATATATATATATATATATATATATATATATATATATATATATATATTATATATATATATATATATATATATATATATATATATATATATATATATATATATATATATATATATATATATATATATATATATATATACATATATATACATATATATATATATATATATATATATATATATATATATATATATATATATATATATATATATATATATATATATATATATATATATATATATATATCCCTTCGGTAAGAAAATGTAGGAAAACCTTTCATTAGAGGCAACATGATACGTGGGCCTTTAAAGACTGTCTATATTTCCAGTGATCTGGACGCGTTCCTTTAGGTTCCATCAAGCATAACATACTGAGCCGGCTTGCTAAAGCGTCCTACTAACAAATTACTCAGACTAATTGCTTCTAGATAATCCGAGCAAGAAACACAATTTGTTAACTAAGGAAAAGCCTGCGGGGTTTAATGACTTTGAATTCTTTTTGGCGATTATTAATTTACTGTTTTTTCGGTTCTCTTTTCGATCCCAGCAATAGAGTATATAATCAAGGCATTCTAGTAGGTAAGTGTTGCATTAAACTGCTCGATGCTGCATTCTTATCCAATGAAAGTGTGCTTTTTCATTCCCTCCTTGACGGAGTAAGTTACTATCATTGAAAGGGAGTATTATGGTAACGTGTTTAGTATAGTTATATATCATGAAATGATGAAACTTAAAGTGTTGTGGTATATATATATATATATATATATATATATATATATATATATATATATATATATATATATATATATATATATATATATATATATATATCAATCCCTGGGGATAGGGGAGAAAGAATACTTCCCACGTATTCCCTGCGTGTCGTAGAAGGCGACTAAAAGGGGAGGGAGCGGGGGGCTGGAAATCCTCCCCTCTTGTTTTTTTTTTTTTAATTTTCCAAAAGAAGGAACAGAGAAGGGGGCCAAGTGAGGATATTCCCTCAGAGGCCCAGTCCTCTGTTCTTAACGCTACCTTGCTAACGCGGGAAATGGCGAATAGTTTGAAAGAAAAGAAAAAAAAAAAAAAAAATATATATATATATATATATATATATATATATATATATATATATATATATATATATATATATATTCGTATGAGTCCGAGGGAAAAATGAAACACGATAAGTTCCCAAATGCACTTTCGTGGCATAATCACACCATCAGGAGAGACACAAGAGAGAAATAAAAGTCAGTTGATGTACATCGAAAAGACGAAGCTAGGACGCCATTTGGTAAGCATGTGATTGTCCAAAACATACAACGAGCGTTCATAAACTTATCATCTTACAAATTTTATCAACAATAAAGTTATCTAATTTGTATGGACCATCACTAATGTTAAGATTATAATTCTTAGTGTATTTGATAATAAAAGATTCAATATACACATATATATATATATATATATATATATATATATATATATATATATATATATATATATATATATATATATATATATATATATATATATGCTCTTGTCCTCTCACTAACCCCTGACTTTACTCCAAAGACATTCCCAAACCACCCCCGGCTCCCTTCCCCTTTAGTCGCCTTCTACGATGAGGAATGCGTAGAAAGTATTCTTTCTCCTCTCTCCTCACATATACATACCTATACATTTCAACGTAAACATATATATATATATATATATATCATACAAACCTCCAACAGCCAGGATCGAGCCCGGGACCCCTGTGCAAGAGCCAGGCATGCTAACCGCTAGGCTAAGGGACTGTATAATAGGAAACAACTATTCGAAATACTAAGTACTCGAATACTCTTCGTCTCACAATGGTAACCAACGGGGTCTATACCGGTTGTTTCCGAACAGACGCACATAGCCAGCTGATAGCGTTTTACCGAACCTAACTGTACAACGCGGAGGTATATGAATACGAATAAAGTGCATATGAACGCGCACCTCACATTTACTCTCACCTTTCTTCTTTCACACACTTTACCAAACTCAGTCACCAGCTTCTGCAGTTTCTCACATGAATCAGCCACCAGCGCTGTATCATCAGCGAACAACAACTGACTCACTTCCCAAGCTCTCTCATCCACAACAGACTACATACCTGCCCCTCTTTCCAAAACTCTTGCATTCACCTCCCTAACAACCCTATCCATTAAGAAATTAAACAACCATGGAGACAACACACACCCCTGCCGCAAACCTACATTCACCGAGAACCAATCACTTTTCTCTCTTCCTACACGTACACATGCCTTACATCATCGATAAAAACTTTTCACTGCTTCTAACAACTTGCCTCCAACACCATATATTCTTAATACCTTCCAATAGAGCATCTCTATCAACTCTATCATATGCCTTCTCCAGATCCATAAATGTTACATACAAATCCATTTTCTTTTCTAAGTATTCCTCACACACATTCTTCAAAGGAAACACCTGATCCACACATCCTCTACCACTTCTGAAACCACACTGCTTTTCCCCAATCTGATGCTCTATACCTGCCTTCACCCTCTCAATCAACACCCTCCCATGTAATTTACTAGGAATAATCAAGAAACTTATACCTCTGTAATTTGAGCACTCACTTTTATCCCCTTTGCCTTTGTACAATGGCACTATTCAAGCATTCCGCCAAACCTCAGGGACCTCACCATGAGTCATACATATATTAAATGACCTTACCTACCAGTCAACATTACAGCCACCCCCTTTTTTTAATAAATTCCACTGCAATACCATTCAAACCCACTGCCTTGCCGGCTTTCATCTTCCGCAAAGCTTTTACTACCTCTTCTCTGTTTACCAAATCATTTTCCCTAACCCTCTCACTTTGCACACCATCTCGACCAAAACACCCTATATCTGCCACTCTATCATCAAACACATTCGACAAACCTTCAAAATACTCACTCCATCTTCTTCTCACATCACCATTACATGTTATCACCTCCCCATTAACCCTCTTCACTTAAGTTCTCATTAGTTCCCTCGTCTTACGCACTTTATTTACCTCCTTCCAAAACATCATTTTATTCTCCCTAAAATTTAATGATACTCTCTCACCCCAACTCTCATTTACATTATTTCCCTGCAAAAATCGTCGAAGTGCCCTCTCTTCTCTTTCACTAATAATCTTACTTCTTCATCCCACCACTAACTACCCTTTCTAATCTGCTTTCCTAAATACATCCCATTCCTCCACCACTCCCCTTGCGCCCTTAGTTCTCACCTTTTTCCATTCTCTACTCAGTGTCTTCTTGTACCCCCTCACACAAGTCTCCTTCCCAAACTCACCTACTCTCACCACTCTTTTCACCCAAACATTCTCTCTTCTTTTCTGAAAACCTCTATAAATCTTCACCTTCGCCTCCACAAGATAATGATCAGACATCGCTCCAGTTGCACCTCTCAGCACATGAACATCGAAAAGTCTCTTTTTCGCGTGCCGATCAATTAACACGTAATCCAATAGCGCTCTCTGGCTATCTCTCCTACTTACACACGTATACTTATGTATATCTCTCTTTTTAAACCAGGTATTCCCGATCACCAGTCCTTTTTCAGCACATAGATCTACAAGCTCTTCACCATTTCCATTTACAACATTGAACACCCCTTGTACACCAATTATTCCCTCAACTGTCACATTACTCACCTTTGCATTCAAATCACCCATCACTATACCCCGGTCTCGTGCATCAAAACTACTAACACTGACTCAGCTGCTCCCAAAACATTTGCCTCTCATGATCTTTCTTTTCATGCTCAGGTGCATATGCACCAATAATCACCCATATCTCTCCATCCACTTTCAGTTTTACCCATGTCAATGTAGAGTTTACTTTCTTACACTTTATCACAAACTCCCACCACTCATGTTTCAGGAGTAGTGCTACTCCTTCCCTTGCTCTTGTCCTCTCACTAACCCCTGACTTTACTCCCAAGACATTCCTAAACCACTCTTCCCCTTT
>NC_092240.1:40271740-40296740 GCF_036320965.1 Panulirus ornatus
CGGGTTGAATTTCATCAACCAGTCGTCAGACCAACTCTAGAGTTATTCTAAGTCGTCTTGTAAGATGATGCCATCCTCATCTAGTATCATCCACAAACACATTCAGATGAATCCTGTCCTTCAGTTCAGCTCCTTTCTTCTCTCACTCAATCTGCATCTCGTCTTCATACAACTTCCCCAATAAACTTCGACTTGGACAGGATATCTCAGTGAGGTAGACGAAATGTGGTTAAGTTTAATGCCTCTAAGACCCAGTATCTACCCATCTCCCTATTGAAAATTTCTCACAACTTTCCTCTCTCCATCGACGGTTTTGTAATTCCACCTCTTAACTCAATGAGCATACTTGGTATCGCTATGAAATCCACTCTATATTGGAAACTCCCACATTATGGAAATAGCCAAGTCTGCCTCTAGGAAACTGGGAGTCTTGTTGAGACGTCGAGATTATTTTCTTCCGAACAGTTGTGCCGTATATTCAAAGGATTGATCTCTCCTTGTACAGAGTGCTGCTCTCATATCTAGGGTGGTTCTAGCTCTGTATCCTCCTTACTTGACAGAGGTGCATCGAAAGCGGTCTGATTTATCAACTCTCCAAGGCTCTCTTGAAAACTTGACCCCCTTGCCCTCCGCCGCAATATTGGTTCACTTTCTCTGTTTTGTAAGTACTACTTTGTTTTTTGTTCCCGATAGCTGGCTGTTTGTGAGCTCCCACCAGTAACTTGACCGCGCAATACTCGGCGAGCTGCTGCGTCACATGATAACTGTGTGACCATTAGCAACTCAAGGATGGGCCGTTTTGATGAATGTTTCTTCACCTACGAGTCGAACCTTGAAACTTTCTACCCTCTCTTGTCTTTCCCAATAACTATGACCTGACACATTTTTTAAAAGACAGTTTTTTCACCTCCAAAACTCGTAAATACTTTCCCTTGTCTGTTCTCTCTCTCTCTCTCTCTCTCTCTCTCTCTCTCTCTCTCTCTCTCTCTCTCTCTCTCTCTCTCTCTCTCTCTCTCTCCCACACACACACACGCACACACATACACACACACACTCACTGCCCTCCCTGTATTTCAGTTAAAGCCAGGCCTTGATGTGGACTTTTATTCGTGACTGGAGCTTCCAACGTAAAAAAAAAAATGACTGATCCCAATGGTAAACTACAGGTAACCCCATCCAATTTTAGAGGGATCCTCCGACATTCGTCCTTTGTCATCTTTCCCTACAGTAATTTTCTGACCATTGAGGTAATTTCTCCATTATTCCTGCCTGAAAATTTCGTTCCTTTACAAACCTCTAGTGTGGTACAGTGTCAAATGCTTTATAGCACTCCAGATACACACATCTCATATATCCTTCTCTTTTGCCTTAGAAGAAATTCAATCTTCCATAGAAAGCAAAAAGATTTGTTACACATGACCTCTTTTCCCTGAATCCGTGTTGTCTCCTGCTTACTTAGACTCTTCTCTACAAGTAGTCATCCATATACTTTCAAAATACAGTTTCAAGTGTTCCAATAACCACACCCGTCAGAGAGACTGGTCTGAAATTTGGCGCAATTTCTCTGCCTCCTTCCTGAAAGTTGGGTAAGACATCTGCCATCCCCCACTTTCCCTTCTACTAGCGATGTATTGGTCAACATTTCAAGTCTCCTCATAATCGTACCTTCACACTTCCTTGCCTTTACCCTTTCGAAATCTTTATATATTTGTTTTTGCAAAGATTTCATTGCTTTCCATAACCTCTCCGTGATATCACCATGACCTTTTCATTTCATCTCTCTGACGTTGGAGGTTTTAGTCTCGTCCAGAGTGAGAACGATATTGAATACGTCGTTAGCTCCTCGCATATCTTTGTAACGTCATGGGCAACTCTTCCTCTTAAATGTATTAACCCTATCAGCTGATCTTATACTGACGCTCTCCTCCTGATGAATTTTTGGAGGAGTTTTAGGTTGTCTTCAACCTTGTTCACAATGTCCCTTTTTTCAAAAGTTTTCCTGTTCCTCGTCTCTTATCGCGCTATATTTGTTTCTTGCCCTCATATACCTTTCAAATGTTAGCTGGTTGTATTGCTGTCTATATATACCCTCCACACTGCACCTCTAAGCTTTATTGCTTTTTGACATCTTTTATTAAACCACATCCCTCTATGTTTTAGCTTTCCTCGGTACTGGGAGCTTAAGATATCCATGAACCTATTCCATGATATGGATCTATATCGTGGCTACAAACCCCATTTCTCAATTTATGTTGCGGTAGGATATTTTCTCTAAATTTAGTTTCCTTTCTAATCTTGTCATATTTTCATTTACCACACAGTCAAACGCAACATTAAATGATCATTGATTTTTCCAGTTGTTGTATCGTATATGAAATTCCCTCTTTCCAGGCTGCCATGTGTAAATCTATGATCTAGTAGATTTGGTGTCTCCTCTTCTTTGGTTCTAATGTGCTCGTTAACTTATCAATATGAAAAAAAACCCTGGTACACACATTAAAAGATTTCTCTTAAGACTCAATGAGGCTGCAAGTCTAGTCTATTTTCTTTAACTGAAATTCCCCATTATCAAAATTCTAACATCTCCGAGGAATGCAAATGCACTCTTTCATGTACCATCGTGATTCTTCCTTCATTATCATCTCTATATATTTGTTCGACTTCATTTGAATTTTTTTTTGTATTTACTTTACCACTGTTTACTGTCTAAATGGGCCGTTCTGTACTAATTTCTGGAACTGAATATTTCTCTTACTAAGATGGCCAGTTCTACTCTTGCTATGTATTTTCTTTCTCTTTGTTATCATACATCCCTCTGGATAGATCAAGTAAGATCTATATCTTTACAAAGCTTTGTCTTCACTACTTCCACGACATCAGCTAATTTTTCTCTAATTCGATCCTTGAACTCCAGTAATTTCCATTTACTACCAGTCCACCCACTTAGGTATACAGCATATTCAGTCTAACGGTCGCATTACTTAACACTCGACCTCTCCAAGGTAATGGCAGCGCTGTTTTGCTCCTTAACCTCTGATGTCATCATTTTTTTGCTTTATGACCTTTTTTCTCGGTTTGCCTTCGGTCTCTCACCTCTGATGAATGTCCCTCTGAGTTCTCCCTTGTTAGCAAGTTTCTCTGCCTGCTTTAGCACCTCCTGCCTAGAAAACTCAATACTGAAGTTTATCTCTAGCGGCAGTGCCACTGTAGTTCACTGTATCCCCTGAATCTTTTTGCACCTTTAATCTCTGATATTATGTACATCTGGCATGTCTGTAATTTTTCGTAGTCTTTTGATCGTATCTCTTACTTCAAACTGTCCAGTCTGGCCGGAATGTGGCCTTCCTCCTGTCCAAATATTATCAGTGACCTGCGTTTCTATATTCCTCTTGTTTCAGTTGACTCCATTCATCCATCACTCTTTCACTATAGAAGTACATCCTTCTATCTTGTTTTGATCTTCCGTTATGTCCTTTGGCTATCTTATCCTAACATCTTTCGAAGCTCTGTTCGCTGTCTACATCTGCAGTTGGGTTAGAAAACTTAAAGATTGTGATCAGATCACTACTCATTCTTCTCTCTTTCCCAATGAGCAAGATTAAGGCTTCTAGCTTAGCTTTCTTAATTTTGGTACCATCTCTGTTGCCCTTCTTTGGAACTAATCCATTAGCTTACTGTTTTTCTTTCGGTCCGCTAACCAAACCTGAGAAACTTGTTCTTAAGTTTGGTCTTGCGATGGATATGAACAGTTTGCTAGATATTTCCTTATTCATATTCTTGAAACATATGTTTACATCAGCCTACAAACCATTTACTTCCTTTATTATTCCCCAATATAGTTCCTTTTCCACACAGAATCTTGAAGGCTTTTCATTCGTAGATGATAATCATACTGAGGCCTTCTTTCATTCTGTCTCATCTTCATTGCTTTTCATTTGTTCGGATTGAATTCCATTAACCATGTGGAGTCTGTCTAAGTTCCTTGGTCAATTGATGCAGTTCTACTCAATTCTAACTTCCCTTATGGCTATTGCATTAACAGCGAACATATTCAGGTAGGGGAAGGCTCCTCTGACTTGTGTCTTTTGTTCCTTTCCACTTCCGTCCGCTGGAGGAGGTATCCCTTCCTCCTGCCTGGTGATCCAGGTTCTTAATCAGCATCCCATGCACCAAAATGTCAAATGATTCTGGGAGTCCAGATACAAACAGTCCACCAGTCATCCGTTTTGTCTACAACAGAGCTCATTTCAGCGTAGAAATTCAAGAGGTTCGTTGGACATGACTTCCTTTCCCAACACTCGTTTTGCCTCTCGCTTAGGAGTTCCTCTTCTGTAGAAAATCATCCATTTGCTTTCTGATTATCTTGTCTTCTGCTTTATTCGTCATGGAGACTATTTTGTAGTTTAGCACCTCCTCCAGTTCTCATTTGTTATAGATGGGTACGAAGTTTGAACTTTTCCACACCCTTGGCACTTTGCCTTTCTTCAGCGACATTTTGAACTGTATATCAAGAAGTCTCTCTCGTGTATCTGCGCACATATTCAACACATATGGTGAAATTTCATCACGACCATAAGCCTCGTATGGGACAAGATCCTTCAGTAGATTGTCAATGTCATTTCAAGATATTTTAATGTTTTATCAAGTATCCTCCCCATCTTATCTCACTAATATTGAGTCTCCAATGTCTTCCAGTGTAAAAACACTTTCGAACTTGTTATTTCGTTCCTCACACATCCTTACATCATCCTCTACAAATTCTCCCTCTGAATCCCTTGGTCTGTTTAGCTGTTCATTAACTGATCATTAACTTTTGACGAATCTATGGAAAAGTCTTGTATTTTCTCCTGCCTTGTCCTCGAGTCTATTTTCAAAGTTTGTCTTTTGCCTTTTTTGTCCTGGTGTACCCGTCCTTTGCTGTCGTATTCCAAGCTGACAGACTGAAGTGTCCCCTGATCTTCGTCACCGCACACCTGGTTTTTTTTCTTAATTTTGATCAAGCCATTCTTCCAAATTTCTTAACCTTCCCTCTGCATCTGAGGCTAAAAGTGTATTTATTCCTAATCTTTCATTGTAGATTTCACATTACTTTTCAACACTATGCCCAAGTTCCTGGCTACTGAGCTATACTTTCGAATCTATGCTACCATAAAAATTGTTGAGGTCTGTGTAGTTTTTAGGATTATATCTCTTCAAGTCTTATCTCATCTCTGCTCTTTTAATCTCCTCGTTTACCATATTTCAACTCTTAAAGGATTACATGACAATATCAAGATTTATGATAATACGAATGTGTATTGCCTACATTACGAGGAGAGAGTTCTACACCTGTTGTACCCCATCTCTTGAAATTTATATGCTTTCAAGCATCCTTTTGCGCCACTCTAAACTGCCAACACTTGCTGCCTTACTAGTTATGTTATGCCTGCCATCTATAACCCTAATACTAAACCATCTTAACATCCTGTCTCACTAGCTGTCTACTCAGATTTTTGTTGTGATCTCTGGGTACTCTCGTGCTTCGTCTCTTGAAGAACAGCTGCCAGACAACAACATCCAGCTGATTAGAAACTTGAAGACTGTTATCAGGTCCTCCATTGCTCTCCTCCCCTCCCTGGTGATAGCGTTGTAGCCATCATCCTCTCATTTCTGCTCAGTTCTCTCAATTTTAGTACCATCTTATTCACACTTCTCTGTACCCTTTCAATCAGATCTTTGTGTTTCTTCAGATCCAGTGACCATACAAATAAGACAAATAAGACATAATCCAGTTTTGGTTTGATAAATGTACTGAATACTTTTAGGAACATGTTCTTATCCATACATTTGAATGCGGTCCTTATATTTGCTGGCAGACAGTTTACCTCTTTCAAATTTTTCCTAACGCGCAGCTCAGGTGAAGAATAAGGCACAATGTCGACCTCTAGACATCTTTCACGTGCAGATTCCTGTCATTCATTTCTGTTCGGTAATAATCACACTAAGGCCGTTTTTCACTTTGTTTTATTCTCATCACCCTCTTACTTGGACTGAATCTCATGATCTGTTTATCTGACCGAATTTAGAAGTTGTCCATGTTCCCTTGTAGGCTGATGCAGTCATCATCTCTTTACTTTTCTCATGATCTTAGTGTCGTCCGCAGACCTGTATGGATGTAATTTCATCTCATCAGGCAAGTCATTTGTATACACCAAGAATAATAGCGGGCCAAAGACTGAGCCCTGTAGCACGCCACCTGTTACGCCAGCCCAATTCAAGGATGCACTGCACCTCTTACCTGTCTTCTTTGCTCACTTCCAGTACGGTAACCTACTATCCAATGAAGAAGCCAACCCCTTATGCCTGCCTTTAGATCTAACTTTTTGTTCAGCCTCCGATGAAAGACTTTGTCAAAGGCTTTCTGGAGGTCCAGGAGCACAAAGCCTACCCATCCATCTCTTTGACGTAACATGGAGCTCACCCTGTCACACAAGTCTAGAGGACAGGTTATCCATGATCGGCTTTTCACAAAGCCATGTTGTCTTCCTGTTAGAAAGCTTCTCCTGTGCAAGTAACTATTCATTCACCTATTGATTATCTTTCCCTATGTTACAAATTATACGTGTGTATGTATGTGTGTGTGTGTGTGTGTGTGTGTGTGTGTGTGTGTGTGTGTGTGTGTGCGTGTGTGTGTATGTGTGTGTGTGTGTGTGTGTGTGTGTGTGTGTGTGTGTGTATGTGTGTGTGTGTGTATGTGTGTGTGTGTGTGTGTGTGTGTGTGTATGTGTGAGTGTGTGAGTGTGTAATTACCCACTTATACATCACGGGAGTTTTACACTCATGGAGCCCATCTCCTTAACTTTCTCTAACATCAAACAACTTTTCAAATTCCGTATGCGGTCCGCAGTCGAAATTTCATCAAGTTAATTCTATTTATCTACCAGTCTTGCAGAATTTCATCTCTATAGCTTTCCCAATATGTTATGACCTCTAGTCGTTCAGTACCTCCCTCTTTTAAAGGACAGACAGCATATCACATTATTTTACCCACTCGTCAGCTTTTGCTTTATTCAGCATGTTTCTCTTAACCCGCTTACTGATAGCAAAATTCTGTATTTCTAAAAATGCTACCCCCTGTTCTAAAAGAAATATCATTTGAAAAGTGCCCCAGCTGCAACTCAGTTGTTGAAAGAAAAACTTTCCAATCATCTTCTACAGGACTATTTTTTTCTTTCTTTCATACTATCTAAGCATATAGGGAAGAAAGACTCTCAATTTTCCCCTTTTCTTACGTTTTATCTTTTAATTCTTTAGTGTTTTCATTCTTGTGAAGTTGTGTGCCTGAACCAGCAGATGCTGGGTTCCCCCTCTTATCTTTTTTTCTCTCAATTGATCCTTCCTATCCAGACCATACGGTCACTGCCCTCCTCTTCCTCCACCTCATTCACGTCCTCGGCACCCAAGTGGAGATGCCTGCATACGAGAGGTCGTAGAGAATATGATAAGGGTTATGAGGGAGGCGGCAGAGCGGCAGGAGGAGCGATGGGTGGGTGATGAGAGGATCTCAAGAAGCAAACGCTAATACCGACTTCATTGGGGATAGATTAGGGGCTGAGTGAATGAAAGGAGGTCAAGCTGTGGGCGAGGAAGGTCGTAAGTCGATGAGTGTGGAAAATGGTGAGTCAGGGGATAATGGGTGGGAAAGGGATGGATGAAGGGCGCACTAAAGGATAAACACAAGATTGGGATAATGAGAGCCTGATTATTTCATCTGCAGGACTGATGGAGATTAAAGACTTGTGAAGAACAAAGGCAATGACTGGAATTATTGTAATCTTTAAAGAGGGAGACACTTTAAAAAGATGAATCCATGGGGAGAAAATACTACCAGGGTTGAGGAATTTTTGCAGATTCCTAAGTGAGAACAAAGTGTCGTCGGTGAAACAGTAGAATGCGAATGGAAATTGAAGAGCAAGAAAGAGAGAGAGAAAAACTGGCAGTTAAAGAGCCTTTGTGAGGTACAAAATGAGAGTTGACGAACGTTTGTGGAATTGAAAGTGAGAGTTTAGGAACATTAGTGGAATGCAATATGAGATTTAAAGAACCTTTGTGGAATACAAAGTGAGAGTTGTTTTATCTTGTGGAATACATCGTGAGCTAAGTAACTTTTGCGGAATACATATTTGGAATTAAGGAACCACAGTGGGGTGCACAGTGAGAGTAGAGACGCCTTTGTGAATGCAGAGGGGATAGTTAATGACCTTTTGTGGAATACAGAGTGAGAGTTGATTCTTTGCGGCGGCGGAGGGGGTGGGGGGGTAACAGGAGGCAGGCGGAAAAGAAGTAAAATGATAAGTTGGAGAGAGAGAGAGAGAGAGAGAGAGAGAGAGAGAGAGAGAGAGAGAGAGAGAGAGAGAGAGAGAGAGAGAGAGAGAGAGAGAGAGAGAGAGAGAGAGAGAGAGAGAGAGAGAGAGAGAGAGAGAGAGAGAGAGAGAAGCATCCAAAGGCCAAAAACGTAGCGGCGGATTAGGGAGGAAAGGGGCGAATATGTGGTAATAAGGTTTGTGTGATGAGGCACTGTGTTGTAGTCAGGTGACAGGGGACCACAAGGGAAGGACCAGGAAGTACCACAGCGTAGCGAAGGAAGGATAGTTGCTATGATAAATAAAGAGGATAAAAACAAAACAGTATCGGATGTGAGGAAAATGAGTGAGATAACAGTGCTAATCAGCGTTTAATAAGAGACGTAAAATACGAAGACAGAAATATAACGTAGATGAAGGAATATGAAGTGGAACTTACTGTTTTGTCGGGTCAAGTCATGGAATGGGAAAATATAGGATGTGACGATGGGTAACAGGCAACGTTAATGAAAAAGAGACAAACTGGCGTAGGTCATTGAAAGAACATGTAGAACCCAGCCAGCTACTAGGGAACAGAATATGACAAGTAACATAAAGGGGTTGGGGAGGACTGTGGCGAAGTACTTCAATATAGGGAGGCAGGGGAGGAGTGTGGGTAAGCAGTTCAATGTAGGGAGGTAGGGGAGGAGTGTGGGTAGGGAATGATATACAGGAGGGGTTAGGGGAGGAGTATGGGCAGTGAGCAGCGTCCCCTTTAAGGCTACAGTAGACTTGCTTCCCTCTCCCTCCGCCCCGGTTTCCCGGGGGTAACGCGGCGCTACAGTTAACCTTCCTGCCACTTGGTGCTTCAGCTAGTCCTGTGACGCGCCAGCATTGCTGCTCTAGCTGGCCCCATGACGGGTCGGCACTACTACTCCAGCTTGTCCCATACACGGAACGGGCCAGCCACTGCCAATTTCGACCAAGAAACGCAGGATCATTATGTCAGTAAGAGATGCAAATGAAACATCATAACGTAACAAGAACAGAGGATATGTGTGTTCGACACCACGAGAGAGAATCGTCCGGAAAATGTTCATCATAGATGGGAACAGGGGTTCGAGGTGACTCCCAGTGACAAGTCAGTTCAGGAGAGGTAAGATATGACCCCATTTTCTAATAGGTATTTTCTCACGAAATGAACAGGAGAGAACCTAGACTATAGGCGTTTGAGAGTTCTTTACTGCGTCACACATATATCAAGTACCTTCCCTTTTTTTATGTAGTTCCACTGAGATAACCATTCACAATTTCATTTCTCAGACGGCGTGTCTTTAATCAGTTCAGTAAAGATATTGAAAGTAAATAACATTCGCAAGTATCCCCTCAAACTATTTTTTTCTAATTTTCTGGGATCCTTGTTGCCGTATGTTGCACGATGTAATAGGCTCTGCCAGGTCTCAGTTTGGTATGGACACTTGTCGAGTGAAGACCTGGGTTCCTGACTAATTCTCTCTCTCTCTCTTTTTCACACTTCTTATGTCCATTGGCATTTCTCCATCTATTCTTCTCATCGTCGCCCCCATGCATTCATTACCTTGTTCTCCTCAAGCTGGTGAACATTCTCCATGATATCTATCATTATTATCTATTCTATCTAAAGTAGCACCTCGTGTGGTCTCCTGTAGATGATTCACATGATAAGCATAGAGAGAGAGAGAGAGAGAGAGAGAGAGAGAGAGAGAGAGAGAGAGAGAGAGAGAGAGAGAGAGAGAGATGGATAAAGACTGTGCTACGTGGCTCCTGAGTTCCTCGTGCATAACTCTGGTGGGAGAGAGTTCCTTATCTGACGGGGAGGTACTGGGACCGAGGCTACTGCGACTATTTCCTCTTCGCTGTTATTTCTGAAGCAAATCATGAAGGTATCACAGGATAGATTCTCACTGTAACCCAGACTGAGAAGCTGTTATAAGTTTGTAGAAAAAAATACAAACTTACACTTAGGTAATTCGAACCTTACTGTTGGAGACTATACGAGTCATTTCTCGGGTTATATATTCCAGTAAAGACTGAATGAGAAAAATATATCACATGAACATGACTTTTGCCGACATAATAGGTAACCAGAGCTGCTGGGCACTTCATTAGTGAGAAACTAGCTCTAAAATCTACAGTCAGGTGGGCAACACAATGTATTGCATGCAGAATAAATACATGGAAAAGAAACTCTTTTTTGTTATTAACATCATCAAATGTACTCCAGCCTTTCATCCTCGAAACGCTAGATTAATTCAAGTGCGTGTGTGTGTGTGTGTGTGTGTGTGTGTGTGTGTGTGTGTGTGTGTGTGTGTGTGTGTGTGTTTATCTGCTTGTCTGTATGTTTATGTGCATTTGATTACCTATATTTACTGTAAAGAGAAGGATGTGCTACGCTTGTGGGGCTCCATCTCTTTAACGTTTTCTGTTATCATACAGCGTATTGATCTTTATCAATCATAAACATTAACATCTTCAGAACTTAGCTAGTGGAGTTCACCCACTACTATGATATTAAAAAAAACATTGTACACCTTGCATACAAATGTCTTACTTATTTTCTCATGGCCTCTGGTTGCTCGATGTTTGGGTATGTAAAATCCTATACACTGCCAACATCGAAAGTTGAGGGTCATGATCAAGTCACTCCTTACTTCTCCCTTCCATGGAATCTAGACTCTCCCTGTGGCTCAGTTCTGTTGGTTTTGGTACCATCTATGTCGCCATCGTCTGGACCTTCTCTGTAAGTCCTCTGTTCTTCCTTATGTAAGATGACCAACCAGAGAGGCATTTTCCAATTCAGACTGATATACGGGGTATGTGTAGGCTGCTGAGCTACTCCTTATCCATTTGCTCAAATGCAATTGAATGTCAGCTAAAAGATAATGTGAGTCCTTTACAATATACTGAGGTGGGGCGTTGGCGACAGGTTTGATACAAATGTCGACTTCCAAGTTCCTCTTACGCACTGATTCCTGCAGTATATTACTTTCTAAATGGTATTTGTAAAACCCGCAACTCATCCTCATCACATTGCGCTGACTAGGTTTCAGCTTCATCGACGTGTATTAGACAAGTGTTAGAATTTCAGTTAACGCAGGCCTTGTCATCCTTTACTTCCCTTATGACCTTGGTATCATCTGCAAACATATTCAGGTATGAGCCTCGGCTTCTAGCGAATCATGCGAAGAGAAGGGTAGCGGTCTAGAACCGAGAGCTGGAGCTGCTCTGATATCCGTCCTTCATTCCCTCCCACTACGGTAATACTCAGTTCATGGAAGACTCTTCTCCATATTCCCGCTTGAAGATCTAATTTCTTTACGAAGCTTCGATGTTGTTCAATGTCAAGGGCTTTCCTGCAGTTCGGGAACGCACAAGTCAGCCATCCTTCTCTTATGTCCTAAAAGGAGCTCACTCTTTCATTGGAGTCTTAGAGACTCGTTACATGGAACTTTTCCCAAGTTGTTTTAATAATCTCTTTTGCAATTGGACTTCCATTTGATTTTCGATTAATTCTTTCCAGTATCAATCAGACTGCACTAGCCAGGGTGAGTGGTCGTCCGTAATTCATCAAAATTTATCTTTCTTTGAGACAGGCTCAACATCTATCTTCCTCCACTCCTTGACACCAAAACCTCCTCTTCTGATATCCTCAACAGTATTTCTTACGTTCTATCACGTGCATGTACTCACTTCTTCAGCACATATGGAGAAAATAAAAAAAAGGAATGTAAGTATGTTTGTATTACGACCATTCAATAGTCTCCCTAAGTCTCCTGTAGCTATTATAATGCTTTTCATGACCTTCCTCATTCGTTTGGCAGTTACAAGGTGTTCTACCATTAAAGTACCTTTCAACTTGTCATTCACTTCATCGTATATGAATGGCTTTCTTGCGACATCTCTTCCTTATATCTCAGCTGACTTATATTTCTTTCTTGTATCTCCCCTGACGATGTGATTATTACACGAAAGTGCACTTGAGATTTTATTGTTTTTCACTCCCCCATGGATTATAAGGAATATATATATATATATATATATATATATATATATATATATATATATATATATATATATATATATATATATATATATATATATATATATATATATATATATATATATATATATATATATATATATATATATATATATATATATATATATATATATATATATATATATATTTGCCGCTGTCTCCCGCGTTTGCGAGGTAGCGCAAGGAAACAGACGAAAGAAATGGCCCAACACACCCCCATACACATGTATATACATACGTCCACACACGCAAATATACACACCTAAACAGCTTTCCATGCTTTACCCCAGACGCTTCACATGCCCTGATTCAATCCACTGACAGCACGTCAACCCCGGTATACCACTTCGATCTAATTCACTCTATTCCTTCCCCTCCTTTCACCCTCCTGCATGTTCAGGCCCCGATCACACAAAATCTTTTTCACTCCATCTTTTCACCTCCAATTTGGTCTCCCACTTCTCCTCGTTCCCTCCACCTCCTACACATATATCCTCTTGGTCAATCTTTCCTCACTCATTCTCTCCATGTGCCAAAACCATTTCAAAACACCCTCTTCTGCTCTCTCAACCACGCTTTTTTATTTCCACACATCTCTCTTACCCTTACGTTACTTACTCGATCAAACCACCTCACACCACACATTGTCCTCAAACATCTCATTTCCAGGACATCCATCCTCCTGCGCACAACTCTATCCATAGCCCACGCCTCGCAACCATACAACATTGTTGGAACCACTATTCCTTCAAACATCCCCATTTTTGCTTTCCGAGATAATGTTCTCGACTTCCACACATTCTTCAAGGCTCCCAGAATTTTCGCCCCCTCCCCCACCCAATGATCCACTTCCGCTTCCATGGTTCCATCCGCTGCCAGATCCACTCCCAGATATCTAAAACACTTCACTTCCTCCAGTTTTTCTCCATTCAAACTTACCTCCCAATTGACTTGACCCTCAACCCTACTGTACCTAATAACCTTGCTCTTATTCACATTTACTCTTAACTTTCTTCTTTCACACACTTTACCAAACTCAGTCACCAGCTTTTGCAGTTTTTCACATGAATCAGCCACCAGCGCTGTATCATCAGCGAACAACAACTGACTCACTTCCCAAGCTCTCTCATCCCCAACAGACTTCATACTTGCCCCTCTTTCCAAAACTCTTGCATTTACCTCCCTAACAACCCCATCCATAAACAAATTAAACAACCATGGAGACATCACACACCCCTGCCGCAAAGCTACATTCACTGAGAACCAATCACTTTCCACTCTTCCTACACGTACACATGCCTTACATCCTCGATAAAAACTTTTCACTGCTTCTAACAACTTGCCTCCCACACCATATATTCTTAAAACCTTCCACAGAGCATCTCTATCAACTCTGTCATATGCCTTCTCCAGATCCATAAATGCTACATACAAATCCATTTGCTTTTCTAAGTATTTCTCACATACATTCTTCAAAGCAAACACCTGATCCACACATCCTCTACCACTTCTGAAACCACACTGCTCTTCCCCAATCTGATGCTCTGTACATGCCTTCACCCTCTCAATCAATACCCTCCCATATAATTTACCAGGAATACTCAACAAACTCTGTAATTTGAGTACTCACTCTTATCTTATATATATATATATATATATATATATATATATATATATATATATATATATATATATATATATATATATATATATATATATATATATATATATATATATATATATATATATATATATATATATATATATATATATATATATATATATATATATATATATAAGGAGGTGATAACAAGTAGTGGTGATGTGAGAAGGAGATGGAGTGAGTATTTTGAAGGTTTGTTGAATGTGTTTGATGATAGAGTGGCAGATATAGGGTGTTTTGGTCGAGGTGGTGTGCAAAGTGAAGGGTTAGGGAAAATGATTTGGTAAACAGAGAAGAGGTAGTAAAAGCTTTGCGGAAGATGAAAGCCGGCAAGGCAGCAGGTTTGGATGGTATTGCAGTGGAATTTATTAAAAAAGGGGGTGACTGTATTGTTGACTGGTTGGTAAGGTTATTTAATGTATGTATGACTCACGGTGAGGTGCCTGAGGATTGGCGAAATGCGTGCATAGTGCCATTGTACAAAGGCAAAGAGTGAGTGCTCAAATTACAGAGGTATAAGTTTGTTGAGTATTCCTGGTAAATTATATGGGAGGGTATTGATTGAGAAGGTGAAAGCATGTACAGAGCATCAGATTGGGGAATAGCAGTGTGGTTTCAGAAGTGGTAGAGGATGTGTGGATCATGTGTTTGCTTTGAAGAATGTATGTGAGAAATACCTAGAAAAGCAAATGGATTTGTATGTAGCATTTATGGATCTGGAGAAGGCATATGATAGAGCTGATAGAGATGCTCTGTGGAAGGTATTAAGAATATATGGTATGGGAGGCAAGTTGTTAGAAGCAGTGAAAAGTTTTTATCGAGGATGTAAGGCATGTGTACGTGTAGGAAGAGATGAAAGTGATTGGTTCTCAGTGAATGTAGCTTTGCGGCAGGGGTGTGTGATGTCTCCATGGTTGTTTAATTTGTTTATGGATGGGGTTGTTAGGGAGGTGAATGCAAGAGTTTTGGAAAGAGGGGCAAGTATGAAGTCTGTTGGGGATGAGAGAGCTTGGGAAGTGAGTCAGTTGTTGTTCGCTGATGATACAGCGCTGGTGGCTGATTCATGTGAGAAACTGCAGAAGCTGGTGACTGAGTTTGGTAAAGTGTGTGAAAGAAGAAAGTTAAGAGTAAATGTGAATAAGAGCAAGGTTATTAGGTACAACAGTGTTGAGGGTCAAGTCAATTGGGAGGTGAGTTTGAATGGAGAAAAACTGGAGGAAGTGAAGTGTTTTAGATATCTGGGAGTGGATCTGGCAGCGGATGGAACCATGGAAGCGGAAGTGGATCATAGGGTGGGGGAGGGGGCGAAAATTCTGGGAGCCTTGAAGAATGTGTGGAAGTCGAGAACATTATCTCGGAAAGCAAAAATGAGTATGTTTGAAGGAATAGTGGTTCCAACAATGTTGTATGGTTGCGAGGCGTGGGCTATGGATAGAGTTGTGCGCAGGAGGATGGATGTGCTGGAAATGAGATGTTTGAGGACAATGTGTGGTGTGAGGTGGTTTGATCGAGTAAGTAACGTAAGGGTAAGAGAGATGTGTGGAAATAAAAAGAGCGTGGTTGAGAGAGCAGAAGAGGGTGTTTTGAAATGGTTTGGGCACATGGAGAGAATGAGTGAGGAAAGATTGACCAAGAGGATATATGTGTCGGAGGTGGAGGGAACGAGGAGAAGAGGGAGACCAAATTGGAGGTGGAAAGATGGAGTGAAAAAGATTTTGTGTGATCGGGGCCTGAACATGCAGGAGGGTGAAAGGAGGGCAAGGAATAGAGTGAATTGGAGCGATGTGGTATACCGGGGTTGACGTGCTGTCAGTGGATTAAATCGGGGCATGTGAAGCGTCTGGGGTAAACCATGGAAAGCTGTGTAGGTATGTATATTTTGCGTGTGTGGACGTATGTATATACATGTGTATGGGGGTGTGTTGGGCCATTTCTTTCGTCTGTTTCCTTGCGCTACCTCGCAAACGCGGGAGACAGCGACAAAGCAAAAAAAAAAAAATATATATATATATATTTTTATAGTTATTTATTTTGCTTTTTCGCTGTCTCCCGCGTTAGCGAGGTAGCGCAAGGAAACAGACGAAAGAATGGCCCAACACACCGACATACACATGTATATACATACACGTCCACACGCGCAAATATACATAACTGTACATCTCAGTGTACATATATATATATATAGACACACAGACATATACATATATACACATGTACATAATTCATTCTGTCTGCCTTTATTTATTTCCATCGCCACCTCGCAACACATGGAATAACAACCCCCTCCCCCCTCATGTGTGCGAGGTAGCGCTAGGAAAAGAGAACAAAGGCCCCATTCGTTCACAATCAGTCTCTAGCTGTCATGTAATAATGCACCGAAACCACAGCTTCCTTTCCACATCCAGGCCCCACACAACTTTCCATGGTTTAACCCAGACGCTTCACATGCCCTGGTTCAATCCATTGACAGCACGTCGACCCCGGTATACCACATCGTTCCAATTCACTCTATTCCTTGCACGCCTTTCATCCTCCTGCATGTTCAGACCCCGATCACTCAAAATTTGTTTCACTCCCTCTTCCCACCTCAAATTTGGTCTCCCACTTCTCCTCGTTGCCTCCACCCCTGACACATATATCCTCTTGGTCAATCTTTCCTCACTCATTCTCTCCATATGACCAAACCAATTCAAAACACCCTCTTCTGCTCTCTCAACCACACTCTTTTCATTTCCACACATCTATCTTACCCTTACATTACTTACTCGATCAAACCAACTAACACCACATATTGTCCTCAAACATCTCATTTCCAGCACATCCACCCTCCTGCGCAAAACTCTATCCATAGCCCACGCCTCGCAACCATACAACGATGTTGGAACCACTATTCCTTCAAACATACCCATTTTTGCTTTCCGAGATAATGTTCTCGACTTCCCAGAATTTTCGCCCCCTCACCCATCCTATGATTCAATTCCGCCTCCATGGTTCCATCCGCTGAAAGATCCACTCTCAGATATCTAAAACACTTTACTTCCTCCAGTTTTTCTCCATTCAAACTTACCTCCCAATTGACTTGACCCACAACCCCACTATACCTAATAACCTTGCTCTTATTCACATTTACTCTTAACTTTCTTCTTTCACATACTTTACCAAACTCAGTCACCAGCTTCTGTAGTTTCTCACATGAATCAGCCAACAGCGCCGTACCATCAGCGAACAACAACTGACTCACTTCCCAAGCTCTCTCATCCCCAACAGACTGCATACTTAACTCTCTTTCCAAAACTCTTGCATTTACCTCCCTAACAACCCCATCCATAAACAAATTAAACAACCATGGAGACATCAAACACCTCTGCCGCAAAGCTACATTTACTGATACCAATCACTTTCCTCTCTTCCTAGAGGTACACATGCCTTACATCCTAAATAAAAACTTTTCACTGTTTCTAACAACTTGAATTCCATATCATATATTCTTAACACCTTCCACAGACCATCTCTATCAACTCTATCATATGCCTTCTCTAGATCCATAAATGCTACATACAAAACCATTTGCTTTTCTAAGCATTTCTCACATACATTCTTCAAAGCAAACACCTGATCCACACATCCTCTACCACTTCTGAAACCACACTGCTCTTCCCCAATCTGATGCTCTGTACATGCCTTCACCCTCTCAATCAATACCCTCACATATAATTTATCAGGAATACTCAACAAACTTATACCTCTGTAATTCAAGCACTCACTCTTATCCCCTTTGCCTTTGTACAATGGCACTATACAAGCATTCCGCCAATCCTCAGGCACCTCACCATGAATCATACATACATTAAATAACCTTACCAACCAGTCAACAATACTGTCACTCCCTTTTTTAATAAATTCCACTGCAATACCATTAAAACCTGCTGCCTTGCCTCCTTTCATCTTCCGCAAAGCTTTTACTACCTCTTCTCTGTTTACCAAATAATTCTCCCTAACCCTCTCACTTTGCACACCATCTCGACCAAAACACCCTATATCTGCCACTCTATCATCAAACACATTCAACAAACCTTCAAAATACTCACTCCATCTCCTTCTCACATCACCACTACTTGTTATCACCTCCCCATAACCACCCTTTACTGAAGTTCCCATTTGCTCCCTTGTCTTACGCACTTTGTTTACCTCCTTCCAAAACTTCTTTTTATTCTCCCTAAAATTTGATGATACTCTCTCACCCAAAGTCTCATTTCCCATCTTTTTCACCTCTTGCACATTTCTCTTGACTTCCTGCCTCTTTCGTTCATACATCTTCACTCATTTGAATTTTTTCCCTGCAAAAATCGTCCAAATGCCACTCTCTTCTCTTTCACTTTACTTCTTCATCCCACCACTCACTACCTTTTCTAATCAACCCACCTCCCATGCTTCTCATGTCACAGATATCTTTTGTGCAAGCCATCACTGCTTCCTTGAATACATCCCATTCCTCCCCATTCCCCTTACCTCCTTTGTTCTCACCTTTTTCCATTCTGTACTCAGTCTCTCCTGGTACTTCTTCAAACAAGTCTCCTTCCCAAGCTCACTTACTCTCACCACTCTCTTCACCCCAACATTCTCTCTTCTTTTCTGAAAACCCCTACAAATCTTCACCTTCGCCGCCACAAGATAATGATCAGACATCCCTCCAGTTGCACCTCTCAGCACATTAACATCCAAAAGTCTCTCTTTCACGCGCCTATCAATTAACACGTAATCCAATAACGCTCTCTGGCCATCTCTCCTACTTACATACCTATACTTATGTATATCTCGCTTTTTAAACCAGGTACTCCCAATCACCAGTCCTTTTTCAGCACATAAATCTACAAGCTCTTCACCATTTCCATTTACAACATTGAATACCCCATGTACACCAATTACTCCCTCAACTGCAACATTACTCACCTTTGTATTCAAATCACCCATCACTATAACCCGATCTTATGCATCAAAACCACTAACACACTCATTCAGCTACTCTCAGAACACTTGCCTCTCATGATCTTTCTTCTCATGCCCAGGTGCATATGCACCAATAATCGCCCATCTCTCACCATCAACTTTCAGTTTTACTCATATCAATCTAGAATTTACTTTCTTACACTCTATCACATACTCCCACAACTCCTGTTTCCGGAGTAGTGCTAATCCTTCCCTTGCTCTTGTCCTCTCACTAACCCCTGACTTTACTCCCAAGACATTCCCAAACCACTCTTTCCCTTTACCCTTGAGCTTCGTTTCACTCATAGCCAAAACATCCAGGCTCCTTTCCTCAAACATACTTCCGATCTCTTCTTTTTTCTCATCTTCGTTACATTCACACTCATTTAGACACCCCAATCTGAGCCTTCGAGGAGAATGAGCACTCACCGCGTGATTCCTTCTTCTGTTTCGAAGTATTCTTCCCACGTATTCCCTGCGTGTCGTAGAAGGCGACTAAAAGGGAAGGGAGCGGGGGGGGGGGGGGGGGGGGGGCTGGAAATCCTCCCCTCTCGTTTTTTTTTTTTAATTTTCCAAAAGAAGGAACAGAGAAGAGGGCCAGGTGAGGATATTCCCTCAAAGGCCCAGTCCTCTGCTCTTAACACTACCTCGCTATCGCGGGAAATGGCGAATAGTATGAGGAAACAAAAAAAAAAAAAAAAAATATATATATATATATATATATATATATATATATATATATATATATATATATATTTTTTTTTTTTGCTTTGTCGCTGTCTCCCGCGTTTGCGAGGTAGCGCAAGGAAACAGACGAAAGAAATGGCCCAACCCACCCCCATACACATGTATATACATACGTCCACACACGCAAATATATATACCTACACAGCTTTCCATGGTTTACCTCAGACGCTTCACATGCCCTGATTCAATCCACTGACAGCACGTCAACCCCGGTATACCACATCGATCCAATTCACTCTATTCCTTGCCCCCCTTTCACCCTCCTGCATGTTCAGGCCCCGATCACACAAAATCTTTTTCACTCCATCTTTCCACCTCCAATCTGGTCTCCCACTTCTCCTCGATCCCTCCACCTCCGACACATATATCCTCTTGGTCAATCTTTCCTCACTCATTCTCTCCATGTGACCAAACCATTTCAAAACACCCTCTTCTGCTCTCTCAACCACGCTCTTTTTATTTCCACACATCTCTCTTACCCTTACGTTACTTACTCGATCAAACCACCTCACACCACACATTGTCCTCAAACATCTCATTTCCAACACATCCATCCTCCTGCGCACAACTCTATCCATAGCCAACGCCTCGCAACCATACAACATTGTTGGAACCACTATTCCTTCAAACATACCCATTTTTGCTTTCCGAGATAATGTTCTCGACTTCCACACATTCTTCAAGGCTTCCTTGATCCACTTCCGCTTCCATGGCTCCATCCGCTGCCAGATCCACTCCCAGATATCTAAAACACTTTACTTCCTCCAGTTTTTCTCCATTCAAACTTACCTCCCAATTGACTTGACCCTCAACCCTACTGTACCTAATAACCTTGTTCTTATTCACATTTACTCTTAACTTTCTTCTTTCACACACTTTACCAAACTCAGTCACCAGCTTCTGCAGTTTCTCACATGAATCAGCCACCAGCGCTGTATCATCAGCGAACAACAACTGACTCACTTCCCAAGCTCTCTCATCCCCAACAGACTTCATACTTGCCCCTCTTTCCAAAACTCTTGCATTCACCTCCCTAACAACCCCATCCATAAACAAATTAAACAACCATGGAGACATCACACACCCCTGCCGCAAAGCTACATTCACTGAGAACCAATCACTTTCATCTCTTCCTTCACGTACACATGCCTTACATCCTCGATAAAAAAACTTTTCACTGCTTCTAACAACTTGCCTCCCACACCATATATTCTTAGTACCTTCTACAGAGCATCTCAATCAAATCTATCATATGCCTTCCCCAGATCCATAAATGCTACATACAAATCTATTTGCTCTTCTAAGTATTTCTCACATACATTCTTCAAAGCAAACACTTGATCCACACATCCTCTACCACTTCTGAAACCACACTGCTCTTCCCCAATCTGATGCTCTGTACATGCTTTCACCCTCTCAATCAATACCCTCCCATATAATTTACCAGGAATACTCAACAAACTTATACCTCTGTAATTTGAGCACTCACTCTTACCCCCTTTGCCTTTGTATAATGACACTATACAAGCATTCCGCCAATCCTCAGGCACCTCGCCATGAATCATACATACATTAAATGACCTTACCAAACAGTCAACAATACAGTCACCCCCTTTCTTAATAAATTCCACTGCAGTGCCATCCAAACCTGCTGCCTTGCCGGCTTTCATCTTCCGCAAAGCTTTTACTACCTCTTTTCTGTTTACCAAATCATTTGCCGTAACCCTCCCACTTTGCACAGCACCTCGACCAAAACACCCTATATCTGCCACTCTATCATCAAACACATTCAACAAACCTTCAAAATACTCACTCCATCTCCTTCTCACATCAACACTACTTGTTATCACCTCCCCATTAGCCCCCTTCACTGAAGTTCTCGTTTGCTGCCTTGTCTTACGGACTTTATTTACCTCCTTCCAAAACTTCCTTTCATTCTCACTAAAATTTAATGATACTCTCTCACCCCAACTCTCATTTGCCCTTTTTTTCACATCTTACACCTTTCTATTGACCTCCTACCTCTTTCTTTTATACATCTTCACTCATTTGCATTTTTCCCTGCAAAAATCGTCCAAATGCCTCTCTCTTCTCTTTCACTAATAATCTTACTTCTTCATCCCACCACTCACTACCTTTTGTAATCAACCCACCTCCCACGCTTCTCATGCCACAAGCATCTTTTGCGCAAGCCATCACTGCTTCCCTAAATACATCCCATTCCTCCCCCACTCCCCTTACCTCCTTTGTTCTCACCTTTTTCCATTCTGTACTCAGTCTCTCCTGGTACTTCCTCACACAAGTCTCCTTCCCAAGCTCACTTACTCTCACTACTCTCTTCACCCCAACATTTTCTCTTCTTTTCTGCATACCCCTATAAATCTTCACCTTCGCCTCCACAAGATAATGATCCGACATCCCTCCAGTTGCACCTCTCAGCACATTAACATATAAAGGTTTCTCTTTCTCGTGCCTATCTATTAACACGTAATCCAATAACGCTCTTTGGCCATCTCTCCTACTTACATACATATATTTATGTATATCTCTCATTTTAAACCAGGTATTCCCGATCACCATTTCCATTAACAACACTGAACACCCCATGTATACCAATTATTCCCTCAACTGCCACATTATTCACCTTTGCATTCAAATCACCCATCACTATAACCCGGTCTTGTGCATCAAAACCACTAACACACTCATTCAGCTGCTCCCAAAACACTTGCCTCTCATTATCTCTCTTCTCATGCCCAGGTGCATATGCACCAATAATCACCCATCTCTCTCCATCAACTTTCAGTTTTACCCATATCAATCTAGAATTTCTTTCTTACACTCTATCACATACTCCCACAACTCCTGTTTCAGGAGTAGTGCTACTCCTTCCTTCTCTCTTGTCCTCTCACTAACCCCTGACTTTACTCCCAAAACATTCCCAAACTACTTTTTCCCTTTACCCTTGAGCTTCGTTTCACTCATAGCCAAAACATCCAGGTTCCTTTCCTCAAACATACTACCTATCTCTCCTTTTTTCTCATCTTGGTTACATCTACACACATTTAGACACCCCAATCTGAGCCTTCGTGGAGGATGAGCACTTCCCGCGTGACTCCTTCTTCTTTTTCCCATTTTAGAACGTTAAAATCCAAGGAGGGGAGGGTTTCTGGCCCCCCGCTCCCATCCCCTTTAGTCACCTTGTACGACACGTGAGGAATGCGTGGGAAGTATTCTTTCTCCCTTATCCTCAGGGATATATATATATATATATATATATATATATATATATATATATATATATATATATATATATATATATATATATATATGTATATATATATATATATATATATATATATATATATATATATATATATAAAATGGGGAAACAGAAGAAGGAGTCACGCGGGAAATGCTCATCCTCCTCGAAGGCTCAGATTGGCGTGTCTAAATATGTGTGGATGTAACCAAGATGAGAAAAAAGGAGAGATATGTAGTATGTTTGAGGAAAGGAACTTGGATGTTTTGGCTCTGAGTAAAACGAAGCTCAAGGGTAAAGGGAAAGAGTGGCTTGGGAATATCTTTGGAGTAAAGTTAGGGGCTGGTGAGAGGACAATAGCTAAGGAAGGAGTAGCACCACTCCTGAAGCAGGAGTTGTTTGAGTATGTGATAAAGTGTAAGAAAGTAAACTCTAGATATATATGGGTGAAACTGAAAGTGGATGGAGAGAGAGATAGGTGATTATTGGTACCTATGCACCTGGTCACAAGAAGAAAGATCATGAGAGGCAAGTGTTTTGTGAGGAGCTGAGTGTGTGTGTTAGCAGTTACGAGACCGGGTGATAGTTTTGAGTGATTTGAATGCAAAGGTGAGTTATGTCGCAGTTGAGGGTATAATTGGTGTATATGGGGTGTTCAATGTTGTAAATAGAAATGGTGAAGAGCTTGTAGATTTTTGTGCTGAAAAATGACTGGTGATTGGAAATACCTAGTTTAAAAAGAGGGATATACATAAGTATATGTATGTAAGTAGGAGAGATGGCCGGAGAGCGTTATTGGATCACGTGTTAATTGATAGGTGCGTGAAAGAGAGAGTTTTGGATGTTAATGTGCTGAGTGGGGCAACTGGAGGGATGTCTGATCATTATCTTGCGGAGGCGGAAGTCAATATATGTAGAGGTTTTCAGAAAAGAGTGGATATTGTTTGGATTATGAGAACAATGAGAGTAAGTGAGCATGGAAAGGATATTTGTGTGAGGAAGTACAAGAAGAAATTGAGTGCAAAATAGAAAAAGGTGAGAGCAAATGAAGTAAGGGGAGTGGGGGAGGAATGGAATGTATTTAGGGAAGCAGCGATGGGTTGCAGAAAAGATGCCTATGGCATAAGAATGGTGGGAGGTGGGCAGATTAGAAAGGGTAGTGAGTGGCGGGAAGAGATAAGATTGTTAGTGAAAGAGAAGAGAGAGGCATTTGGACTAATTTTGCTAGGAAATAGTGCAAATGACTGGGAGATGTATAAAAGTAAGGGACAGGAGGTCAAGAGAAAGGTGCAAGAGGTGAAAAAGAGGGCAAATGAGAGTTGAGGTGAGAGAGTATCATTAAATTTTAGGGAGAATAAAAAGATGTTTTGGAAGGAAGTAGGTGAAGTGCGTAAGACAAGAGAACAAATGGGAACATCAGTGAAGGGGACAAATGGTGAGGTAATAACAAGTAGTGGTGAAGCGAGAAGGAGACTGCGTGAATATTTTGAAGATTTGTTGAATGTTTTTGATGACAGATTGGCAGACATAGGGTGATTTGGTCGAGGTGATGTGCGAAGTGAGAGGGACAAAGGAATGATATGGTAAACAGAGAAGAGGTAGTGAAAGCATTGCCGGAGGTAAGAACCGGCGAGGCGTCGGGTTTGGATGGTATTGCTGTGGAATTTATCAAAAAAGGGGGTTACTCTGTTGTTGACTGGTTGCTTAGGATATTCAAAGCATGTATGGTTCATAGTGAAGTGCCTGAGGATTTCCGGAATGCATGCATAGGACCATTGTACAAAGGCAAAGGGGATAAATGCGAGTGTTCAAATCGCAGAGGCATATGTTGTTGAATATTCCTTGGAAATCATATGGAAGGTTATTAATTGAGAGGGTGAGGGCATGTACAGAGCATCAGATTGGGGAAGAGCAGTGCGGTTTCAAAAGTGGTAGAGGATGTG
>NC_092240.1:40301740-40314240 GCF_036320965.1 Panulirus ornatus
ACTGGCTGTCTGAAAAAGAGCCCTTTTTTGGTTCGTGACATTATCTCACTGAGACAGGGAAGTCGTTTGGGCATAAATGAAAATGTGATTATAAACAGCAAACAAAAAATCATATATATATATATATATATATATATATATATATATATATATATATATATATATATATATATATATATATATAGAAATATATATATTTATGGATCTGGAGAAGGCATATGATAGAGTTGATAGAGATGCTCTGTGGAAGGTATTAAGAATATATGGTGTGGGAGGCAAGCTGTTAGAAGCAGTGAAAAGTTTTTATCGAGGATGTAAGGCATGTGTACGTGTAGGAAGAGAGGAAAGTGATTGGTTCTCAGTGAATGTAGGTTTGCGGCAGGGGTGTGTGATGTCTCCATGGTTGTTTAATTTGTTTATGGATGGGGTTGTTAGGGAGGTGAATGCAAGAGTTTTGGAAAGAGGGGCAAGTATGAAGTCTGTTGGGGATGAGAGAGCTTGGGAAGTGAGTCAGTTGCTGTTCGCTGATGATACAGCGCTGGTGGCTGATTCATGTGAGGAACTGCAGAAGCTGGTGACTGAGTTTGGTAAAGTGTGTGAAAGAAGAAAGTTAAGAGTAAATGTGAATAAGAGCAAGGTTATTAGGTACAGTAGGGTTGAGGGTCAAGTCAATTGGGAGGTGAGTTTGAATGGAGAAAAACTGGAGGAAGTGAAGTGTTTTAGATATCTGGGATTGGATCTGGCAGCGGATGGAACCATGGAAGCGGAAGTGGATCATAGGGTGGGGGAGGGGGCGAAAATTCTGGGAGCCTTGAAGAATGTGTGGAAGTCGAGAACATTATCTCGGAAAGCAAAAATGGGTATGTTGAAGGAATAGTGGTTCCAACAATGTTGTATGGTTGCGAGGCGTGGGCTATGGATAGAGTTTATGAGCAGGAGGATGGATGTGCTGGAAATGAAATGTTTGAGGACAGTGTGTGGTGTGAGGTGGTTTGATCGAGTAAGTAACGTAAGGGTAAGAGAGATGTGTGGAAATAAAAAGAGCGTGGTTGAGAGAGCAGAAGAGGGTGCTTTGATATGGTTTGGGCACATGGAGAGAATGAGTGAGGAGAGATTGACCAAGAGGATATATGTGTCGGAGGTGGAGGGAACGAGGAGAAGAGGGAGACCAAATTGGAGGTGGAAAGATGGAGTGAAAAAGATTTTGTGTGATCGGGGCCTGAACATGCAGGAGGGTGAAAGGAGGGCAAGGAATAGAGTGAATTGGAGCGATGTGGTATACCAGGGTTGACGTTGTCAGTGGATTGAATCAGGGCATGTGAAGCGTCTGGGGTAAACCATGGAAAGCTGTGTAGGTATGTATATTTGCGTGTGTGGACGTATGTATATACATGTGTATGGGAGTGGGTTGGGCCATTTCTTTCGTCTGTTTCCTTGCGCTACCTCGCAAACGCGGGAGACAGCGACAAAGCAAAAAAAAAAAAAAAAAAATATATATATATCACATACAAACCTCCAACAGCCAAGAGCAAACCCGGGACCCCTGTGCAACAGGCGGGAGACCTACCGCTAGGCTATGATTGCCCCTAATAGTGAAATGACTATACTATGTACTCGAATACCCTTAGTCTCACGTTGGTGAGAAACGGGGTCTACACCGGTCTTTTCCAATCAAGCTCGCACAGCCAGCAGATAGCATTTTACCAAACCTAACTGTACAACGCGGAAGTATTTCAATACAAAAGTATTGAAGGTGCGCGTTCATATGCACTTTGTTCGTGTATATATATATGTATATATATATATATATACATATATATATATATATATATATATTTTTTTTTTTCATACTATTCGCCATTTCCCGCATTAGTGAGGTAGCGTTAAGAACAGAGGACTGGACCTTTGAGGGAATATCCTCAACTGGCCCCCTTCTCTGTCCCTTCTTTTGGAAAATTAAAAAAAAACGAGAGGGGAGGATTATATATATATATATATATATATATATATATATATATATATATATATATATATATATATATATATATATATATATATATATATATATATATATATATATATATATATATATATATATATATATATATATATATATATATATATATATATATATATATATATATATATATATATATATATATATATATATATATATATATATATATATATATATATATATATATATATATATATATATATATATATATATATATATATATATGCATCCAGGCTCCACGGAACTTTCCATGGTTTACCACAGACGCTTCACATGCCCTGGTTCAATCCATTCACAGCACGTCGACCCCGGTATACCACATCGTTCTAATTTACTCTATTCCTTGCACGCCTTTTACCCTACTGCATGTTCAGGCCCCAATCACTCAAAATCTTTTTCACTCCATCTTTCCACCTCAAATTTGGTCTCCCACTTCTCCTCGTTCCCTCCACCTCTGACACATATTTCCTCTTGGTCAATCTTTCCTCACTCATTCTCTCCATGTGACCAAACCATTTCAAAACATCCTCTTCTACTCTCTCAACCACACTCTTTTTATTTCCACACATCTCTCTTACCCTTTCATTACTTACTCGATCAAACCACCTCACACCACTTATTGTCCTCAAACATCTAATTTCCAGGACATCCACCCTCCTCCGCACAACTCTATCTATAGCCCACGCCTCGCAACCATACAACATTGTTGGAACCACTGTTCCTTCAAACATACCCATTTTTGCTTTCCATTATAACGTTCTCGACTTCCACACAGTTTTCAACGCTCCCAGAACTTTCGGCCCCTCTCCCACCCTGTGATTCACTTCCGCTTCCATGGTTCCATCCGCTGCCAAATCCACTCCCAGATATCTAAAACACTTCACTTCCTCCAGTTTTTCTCCATTCAAACTTTCCTTCTAGTTTAATTGTCCCTCAACCCTACTGTACCTAATAACCTTGCTCTTATTCACATTTACTCTCAGCTTTCTTATTTCACACACTTTACCAAACTCAGTCACCAGCTTCTGTAGTTTCTCACCCGAATCAGCCACCAGCGGTTTATCATCAGCGAACAATAACTGACTCACTTCCCAAGCTTTCTCATCCACAACACACTGCATACTTGCCCCTCTTTCCAAAACTCTTTCAATCACCTCCCTAACAACCACATCCATAAACAAATTAAACAACCTTGGAGACATCACACACCCTGCCGCAAACCAACATTCACTGAGAACCAATCACTTTCCGCTCTTCCTATACGTACACATGCCTTACATCCTCGATATATGCTTTTCACTGCTTCTAACAACTTACCTCCCACACCATATATTCTTAATACCTTCCACAGAGCATCTCTATCAACTCTATCATATGCCTTCTCCAGATCCATAAATGCTACATACAAATCCATCTGCTTTTCTAAGTATTTCTACCATACATTTTTCAAAGCAAACTCCTGATCAACACATCCTCTACCACTTCTGAAACCACACTGTTCTTCCCAATCTGATACTCTCTATATGCCTTCACCCTCTCAATCAATACCCTCCCATATAATTTCCCAGGAATACTCAACAAACTTATACCTCTGTAATTTGAGTACTCACTCTTATTGCCTTTGCCTTTGTACAATGGCACTATGCAAGCATTCCGTATGCAAAGGTGGAAAGATGTAGTGAAAAAGATTTTGAGTGATCGGGGCCTGAACATGCAGGAGGGTGAAAGGCGTGCAAGGAATAGAGTGAATTGGAACGATGTGGTATACCGGGGTCGACGTGTTGTCAATGGATTGAACCAGGGCATGTGAAGCGTCTGGGGTAAACCATGGAAAGTTCTATGGGGCCTGGAAGTGGAAAGGGAGATGTGGTTTCGGTGCATTATTACATGACAGCTAGAGACTGAGTGTGAACGAATGTGGCCTTTGTTGTCTTTTCCAAGCGCTACCTCGCACACATGAGGGGGGAGGGGGTTGTTATTCCATGTGTGGCGAGGTGGCGATGGGAATGAATGAAGGCAGACAGTATGAATTATGTACACGTGTATATATGTATATGTCTATGTGTGTATATATATGTATACGTTGAGATGTATAGGTATGTATATTTGCGTGTGTGGACGTGTATGTATATGCATGTGTATGTGGGTGGGTTGGGCTATTCTTTCGTCTGTTTCCTTGAGCTACCTCGCTCACGCGGGAGACAGCGACAAAGCAAAATAAAAAGAAAAAAAATGAATATATATATATATATATATATATATATATATATATACATGTGTGTGTGTGTGTGTGTGTGTGTGTGTGTGTGTGTGTGTGTGTGTCTGAGTGTGTGCGTGTGTGTGTATGTGTGTGTGTGTGTGTGTGTGTGTGTGTGTGTGTGTGTGTATGTGTGTGTGTGGGTGTGTATGTGTTTGTGTATGCAAAGAAGTTTGTAAACTACGGTTTGTACATTGGTTTCTCATTACATATGACACTACACAGAAATTTAAATGTCTTGTAATTTCCCACTGGAGTTCAGTTCGGTTGTTACCGACAGTAACTAACTTAAATTCAATTCTGTTCATTTGTAGCTGAATTCACTTGTGGTTCATTTCATTACGTAGGACGCACACGTAACAAGTCTGACGTCTCTATATAGCCAGTGTCAGGGATGTCGTGAGGTTAGACGAATGCGTAAATTTTTTTTTCAGGAAGTGGTGATCTTTTCCCGAGTTTATCTGCTACTTATCAAAAATAGTAATGTACATAGAGGTTACCAGTAGTTCTTGCTTTTCCTTACCAAAGACTCCTTCTCATGAAAGGGCATTAGTAATAAGAAGAGATATTCCCGAGACATCCAAATTATAGTATGTTTTTTCTCTTTTTCTCAGCATAGAACATGGGGATCTCATCTCTAACTCTCTATGTATGATGATATTTCGTCTTTATCGCTCGTGTGCGTTCCTCCTTCATCCTCTCTTACCTCCACCAAGACTTGGAATATGTGGGGCCCGTTTCTCCTCTCCTCTGTGTCCGCCTCCACTCAGTCTGTATCGCCCGGTGTGTCTTCATCTCTCCTAGCTCTACTCAGGCCTAGGAATGGAGCCTTTATGTTTCTCCTCCTCCTCCTCCTCCTCCTCCTCTCTTCTTCTTCTTCTTCTTCTTCTTCTTCTTCTTCTTCTTCTTCTTCTTCTTCTTCTTCTTCTTCTTCTTCTTCTTCTTCTTCTTCTTCTTCCCTCACAGCTCCAATCAGGCCTGTGGGTCCAGCGAGCCCCGAAGTATATCGGCCAGGAGCCCCGTAATCCAGCCACGACTGGAGGCGGCCAAGTTCCCTCGTTCAGACACGGGCGGGGATTATTGGTGTATTTGTGGACCTCAACTCGAACTCCAGATCTCATTTACTCAAGAACCCGCATTCCTACCCAGCAACCCAACAAAACCTACCAACCCAGCAAAAAAAAATAAAAAGAAACACCCACTCACCAACCTACCTAACCAACACAGCACACACCCATCTCTTCTAATTAGTATGATGAAAGAAGGAAAAAAAAAATCCAAATATTTGGTAATTACGAAGTCAGTTCAGCCACACTAGAACATTGTAACTCCACACTCTATCATATAGTAAGAAAATGAAGTGAATATGATAGTAGACATGAGAGGGACCCAGGTTTAAATGAAGATAAAATGATAAAGTAAAATGAAAGAAGAAAAAAGCTGGTAGACAATTATTTGAATAAATTTTTTTCATACGAAGTTAACCACAGGCGTAATGCCCTCCTGTCAAAAACACATCATTATGAGGGTAAGTCATATATGCCAGTTATGTATGCAATTACTGTTTTTCAATCTTGACTTTTATTACTTTTGTTAGGCTGAAATCACTATAATGCCTTTGGCTCTACTTCATCACAAGACTAAAACCGAGTCTCGCATTCTGACGCATTTTTGGATGAATTTCAGCATCAAGTTACACAGGATGAAACACAGACCACAACACACGATACAACAAAACCCACAACACACGATACAACACACGATACAACAAAAACCACAACAGAGGATACAACACACGATACAACAAAAACCACAACACAGGATACAACACACGATACAACAAAAACCACAACACAGGATACAACACACGATACAACAAAAACCACAACACAGGATACAACACACGATACAACAAAAACCACAACACAGGATACAACACACGATACAACAAAACCCACAACAGAGGATACAACACACGATACAACAAAACCCACAACAGAGGATACAACACACGATACAACACACGATACAACAAAAACCACAACAGAGGATACAACACACGATACAACAAAAACCACAACACAGGATACAACACACGATACAACAAAAACCACAACACAGGATACAACACACGATACAACAAAACCCACAACAGAGGATACAACACACGATACAACAAAAACCACAACACAGGATACAGCACACGATACAACAAAGACCACAACACAGGATACAACACACGATACAACAAAACCCACAACAGAGGATACAACACACGATACAACAAAAACCACAACACAGGATACAACACACGATACAACAAAAACCACAACACAGGATACAACACACGATACAACAAAACCCACAACAGAGGATACAACACACGATACAACAAAAACCACAACACAGGATACAACACACGATACAACAAAACCCACAACAGAAGCTGCAACACAGGATATAACACTGTGAAGCAAAGGATGTAACACAGGATGAAACACAGACCACAACACACGATACAACACACGATACAACAAAAACCACAACACAGGATACAACACACGATACAACACAAAAACAACAGAAGCTGCAACACAGGATATAACACTGTGAAACAAAGGATGCAACACAGGATGAAACACAGAGCGCAACACACGATACAACACACGATACAACAAAAACCACAGCAGAGGATACAACACACGATACAACACAAAAACAACAGAAGCTGCAACACAGGATATAACACTGTGAAACAAAGGATGCAACACAGGATGAAACACAGAGCGCAACAAAGTATACAACACATGATACAACACACGATACAACACAGGATGAAACACAAAATAGAACACAGGATACACCATAGGATGAAATAAGATACAACACAGGAAACAACACAGGATGAAACAAGATACAACACAGGAGACAACACATGATGAAACACAAAATACAACAAAGGAGGGAACGAGATACATCAGAGGAAACAACACAGGATGAAACACAAAATACAACACAGGATGAAACACAAAATACAACACAGGATACAACACAGGATGAAACACAAAATACAACACGTGATACAACACAGAATGAAACACAAGATACACTGTGAAACAAAGGATGCAACACAGGATGAAACACAGAGCGCAACACACGATACAACACACGATACAACAAAAACCACAGCAGAGGATACAACACACGATACAACACAAAAACAACAGAAGCTGCAACACAGGATATAACACTGTGAAACAAAGGATGCAACACAGGATGAAACACAGAGCGCAACAAAGTATACAACACATGATACAATACACGATACAACACAGGATGAAACACAAAATAGAACACAGGATACACCATAGGATGAAATAAGATACAACACAGGAAACAACACAGGATGAAACAAGGTACAACACAGGAGACAACACATGATGAAACACAAAATACAACAAAGGAGGGAACGAGATACATCAGAGGAAACAACACAGGATGAAACACAAAATACAACACAGGATGAAACACAAAATACAACACAGGATACAACACAGGATGAAACACAAAATACAACACGTGATACAACACAGAATGAAACACAAGATACAACACAGGATACAACTCAAGATGAAACACAAGATACAACATAGGATGCAACACATAGTGAAACACAAGATACAACACAGGATACAACACATAGTGAAACACAAGATACAACACAGGATACAACACAGGATGAAACGAGATACAACACAGGATACAACACATTTACTGTATGTTCAGCTGTGCAGTCTGTATCCCGGCTGTGCTGTGCAGTCTGTGTCCCGGCTGAGGCTTCCATCTGTGTGGATCATAAGGTTATATGTGTGTGTGTGTGTGTGTGTGTGTGTGTGTGTGTTATGTACATCGTGTGTATGTATGATAAACTTTGGTTTAGATGTGTATGTACAGACGGACGTTATGTATGTTCTTGTATGTTTGTTAAGCTATGGTTGGATATGTATGTATAGATGAACGTTATATATACATTGTTTGTATATCAATTAAACTAGGATTATATATGCGTGTGTATGTCTGTTAAACTAGGGTTAGATGTTTATGTACAGTGAGACGTGAGCAGGTACAGTGTAAGTGGTATTCTATGTCGCCTTTAGTTGCAGTTGATTACGGTGTGATGTACATTATTTTTATAATGCTGTTTACTAATATGCCAGGATTCCCAAATTCATGTGTTTCAGATAATGAGCAATGTACTGTATGTCTATTCACGGCATTGAAAATGAATCCATTTGGTCTGATTCTTGAATATGACAAGTGAAGTGTCCAAAATAAGGACAAAAATATCTTTTATGCCTATGAGAATTAAATTGTTCATTATTATTTTTCTACTCACGAACTGACCAGTAAGGCAATCATACCTGTTATGGTTGACATCAGTAAATCAACATGATATCCACACAGCTGAACAGAGGCACACGGAATGAACCACATGCATTGGGAGAGTGTATGTGGTCTTAGAGTTATCATTAACACCTGAAGAAGGTGTTTAATGTAGCTTACATTGACGGCCTTAATGACCCTGGTAGTTGATATATCTTAAGCCCAACCAACCAACCAGAATCAAAGGTTTTGATTTCATTATCTTTATCTCTGTGTGTGTTGTCTTATCAACCAAGACATACACACCAGATTTGTTTTCAAATGTCGTCTATCTGATTTCATCACAGGCATTGTGTACATACATGAAGAGTACCGTAAAGACTGTTACTAGACTGAGTCTCACTACAGATAATAAATTAATTTTCATATTTGTGAGAGAATATGATGGTTTAATTTCATTTGGCATATTGTGAGTATGAAGCTATAGTGCACTCGCTCACAGGGATAATCCTCTATATGATTACAATGGGATGAAAGATATCTGCAGCTAATATGATGAGACGCATTGTAGAGTCTAGTATGAGTGTCCACGCCTTGTAATGTGGTACTGAATTACCTGATCTACTATTGATCTTTCAGTGGAAAAACACGAATTGGATGAAGCTCCACAAACATAAAAGGTGAACGGGTAGAGATCCGCTCTGGGTACAAAAGATCAACATTAATCATCTTAAAGGTAATTAGTGTATCATTTATGTACACGAACAGTGAACCCAAATCAATCCCTTCACAACACTGTATCGCACCTACAATGTTTCATGACATGTAGACGATAGTTAAGGTGATACGTCGAAATATTAATCACATATGATTAGCCTAATTCCAAAAGATAACGAAACTATAGCAATATAATTCTCTCAAGTTAACATACTACGACTGCACGTGAGCGCGTTCACCTGACGTGAGACATCCAGGCCAGACATGAAGGTTCCTCACGCGAGAGTACGGTAGGAGGTCACATACCGTGCTGCCTCTTGCCCATATCTCTTCTATCTCCAGTAATGCAAGATGTACACCTCTCCTTCTCCTTCCTGGAGGCTCACCCTTCGAATAGCCTTTCAAATGTTTCTATTTCCAGTGTAGGGAACCTGTATGTCAGTTACAGTGTACATGTCGTCAATTTCATCGAAGGCTGAATTTTTTACATCTGAAAATATGCTTTAAGAAATAGTAGACATTCCTTGGAAATGATTCGTTAATCAATCTGTTAGAGAAAGTTGTGCACCATCTCTCAACAGTACTACAATTTCGCTATATCAACTCAGTAGGGAAAGTCCAGACACCGGTATGGTAGTGAGGAAATGTTGAAACGTGAGAGTCTTTTGCTGACCATCTGGAAGAACACGAACGTAGGCAACCTAAGAAAGGTGAGGGGAAGAGTGATGAGGGAGGCGCTGGCCATTTGAACAGTACGCTAAGAGGCAAATACCAGGTCTGTTTGTTTTTATTTTTCATTCGTAACTTTCTGTTATCTGCCAATATAGTGCAATACCACAGAGTCAATAAGAACAGTACCAAGACTTAGGTTACATACACCGTTGCTCTTGATGGTTGGGAGTGTTCTTTAGTTATCAAGTGTGTCCACTTTTTTGTGTGTGTGTATCTTACTTTAGGCATTGTCGTCGTAGCTTCAGTAATGCTTTAGTTATAACCATAAAGGGTACGGGATGCATGGAAAACACACACACACACACACACACACACACACACACACACACACAAGCAACCTAGGCAACGAATGGGTACCTGGCCTCGTCTGGTGTGTGTGTGTGTGTGTGTGTGTGTGGTTGTGTGTGTGTGTGTGTGTGGGTGTGTGTGTGCATACGTACATAAGAGTATACATGGTACATATATACGGAGTTAGGAGACGGGGCAACGTGAGTGTAAAAGTCTCTCCATATACTTTATAAACAGGTAGTTACACACACACACACATACACACACACACACACACACACATACACACACACACACACACACACACACACACACACACACACACACACACAAACATACGATATGCAAAGAGACTGAGCAACACGTGTTTAAATCTTACTCCCGTAACTTACAAATAGGAATCACAAATACTCACGACGAATAGTAATCACAGGTAGTAATCACACAGCAACACCACAGGTCTACACCACAGAGCAACACCACACAGCAACACCACACAGCAACACCACAGGTCTACACCACACAGCAACACCACACAGCAACACCACAGGTCTACACCACAGGTCTACACCACACAGCAACACCACACAGCAACACTACACAGCAACACCACACAGCAACACCACAGGTCTACACCACACAGCAACACCACACAGCAACACCACAGGTCTATACCACACAGCAACACCACACAGCAACACCACACAGCAACACCACAGGTCTACACCACACAGCAACACCACACAGCAACACCACACAGCAACACCACACACCTACACCACACAGCAACACCACACAGCAACACCACACAGCAACACCACACACCTACACCACACAGCAACACCACACAACAACACCACAGGTCTACACCACACAGCAACACCACACAGCAACACCACAGGTCTACACCACAGGCGGCGATGCAACTCTCAAGTGTGAAGACCAACAGTGACTGATGGTGACGATCACTGTAGTGCGTCAGGCAGGGGGGCGGTGACTGACTGCTAGTCTGCCAGCTCGATACTCCTGAACAGAAGAACATCAAGAGATCCTCATCATGGGTCACTGTGAACAAGTCAACTAAGTCATTAAAGATATATTCCTGGAGTCATAAGATATAAAACGTATTGGTAGGATCACAAAAAAATGAAGATGAAAATAGTATGTAGTATGTGGATGTAAATAATGACAACATAGTCAAAGTTTTGCTAACAGGGAGAGTATAGACTGTAAGTCAGTCCCCCGCTAACTGCTTCTGACTGACCAACGCCATTATCTTCATCACAAAAAGAATTTTTGATTAATAATGTTCCATGTATAATAATCCTTTTCGTTTCATCCTTTCGTCATTATAACAAAAACATTGTTTTCTTTTTGCGAGATCAAATGTCCTGCTGGTATTATGTATTTATTTGTTGTTTTCTTGGTGTAGAGCTTTTACGCATGGATCTTTTGTGTTATATGTATTTTGTATTCAACTAACTGTATTACATAATTTATTGTCTTATAATTCAAGGCTGTTATCATGGACCATAATGTATAGTGTTTACATTCTTAAAGAATATATTTCTACGGTCGATAAGATATCTATCTCTCTATCTATCTATCTATCTATCTATCTATCTATCTATCTATCAGTAAATAAACGTTGCAGAATATTAACATATCTCCAACAAATCCAACAGCATCTCATAAGGCTGGTCGCTGTGCCCTATACACCCGTTACTTCCCCATGCCCTCTGTAATTACCTGTGTGTATGTGTGTGTGTGTGCGTGTGTGTGTGTGTGTGTGCGTATGGGTGTGTGTGTGTGTGTGTGTATATGTGTGTGTGTGTGTGTGTGTGTGTGTGTGTGTGTGTGATTATAATTTTTTTCGTTATTCTTCTTACTCTTAATCTTATTCGTTTTTCTTCTCTTCATCTAACTTATGAATATAATCATTGTTATCATACTGTCATTACTATCATTATCATCATATCATAATCATTGTTAGTGTTATCATTATCATTATCCCTAGCATGATGCTCTTACCACTTCAAGAATGCGCTTCAAGCAGAAGGTAAGAAGGTTCCTGGAGAATATTGTATTCCTTTTCGCTCAGTATCT
>NC_092240.1:40319240-40399055 GCF_036320965.1 Panulirus ornatus
ATTTATATATTCATTTACACACGTACGCGCAATTCACAACCAATAAGTTTTTAAGCCAATTTGGAGATGTAGACAGTAAAGAGTTCTTCGAAAGACGTAGTAATAGAACGACCAGATATAATAACATGAAAGCAGGCACTTAGAGACTTCCATAAATAAGAGCAATGGATTAATGAGAAATACAGGATAGATGCAGACAACATGAAGAACTCTAGAAGGTTGTATGATGGAGTTGGGGTCCCATGAATAATAACTCTCGTCATTTAAAACACAAATAATTAATCAAAGATGGATGATAACACATACACAGACACTCACACTCATACTCACACTCACGAGCCTCACTGGTGTTGAGGTTAGAGTTACTGACCATGAGTCTGCACAGGCCAACCAGGGACTGAACCCACACGAGTTCGAATCCTTGGGGCAGCAGTCGGCTTACACCAAACCCAAGTGTTCATCCTCCACTCGAGACTGGTTGATAAATTGGTACTTGGCTTCAGCTGGTGTGTGTGTGTGTGTGTGTGTGTGTGTGTGTGTGTGTGCGTGCGTACATAATGCATATATACAAGGTTGAGAGACGGGACAACAGGAGTGTAAAACTCTTTCCCCGGAACACAGAATTATTAATCGCAAACAAGAAACAGCCGAAACTAAACAAGAGTTTTGAGATTGTGGTTTTAAGATGAATATGGAATCAGTCATGGAATAGGTAAGACCGGGCGATTGTGACTAATTTCATTAGATGAAAGATAGAAAATTAGGATCTTACAAAGGATGGAAATATGGAGATGAAAAACCGAAAGAAGTATCTCTGAAACCACAAGGCCGAGGATAATATTTGAAAATATCGAGAAACTGGAGAAAAAGTTATGACAGTTAGAAGATAAAATAAAGAAACTGAGGGAGCAACTAACAGATTATGAAAAGTGTCGTGAGTTGAGAGAGGAGAGGAGAAAAATCTTATAAATGTGGTCAGTTAAAATGAACATAAAACAACGTTGGCTGAGGATATGCAAAGAGAATGTGACCAGGGAACATTAGGAGAAATGACTGAAGAGCAAAGAAGGGTCAAATGACTTTTTCTGGATGTACCAACACAGAGGACAGAAACTATTAATAACAGTGGACAGGGAACTAGGTTAGCTAAAGTTTCTGGGGTTTTCAAGAAATTCAGAGCATTAACAATGATGCAGTAGAACAGAGACTTGGGAACAGTAAAACAAAGTCCACAGGGAATTAAGTGAAGTTAAAGAAAGAATAACATATACCGTTAGAGAGAGAACAACTAGGAACATTTATGGTACGGTAAGTAAATGGCCACCAGGAGCAGCTATAATGTACATAGCTTACGTTATCTTGTCTGGTCCCAAACTGAAGAGAACAATAACAGTGAAACAAGAACAAGATAAGTGCATAGGTTATATCTTAGACTATCACAAAGATTATGAGACCAGAAATGTACACTTTTAGATGTTAACCTCGTGACTTCTGTACATAGCTTCTTTGAAAACAGTGAGCTGCCTCCAAAGAACAGATAGGAAGAACCTCGCATTAGGCCACATCAGTACTATAATGACTCCAAAATGAAATGTATCAAATCTAGTCAAATAGGTATAGGTTATAAACAACAACGAGCAATCCAAATTCAAACACTGCTTCAAACATCAATTATAGCAGTGAAGAAACAAATGACCGAACACAGACAAGATGACTGGGAACAGTTTCTTAGTGGATTTAATCAACACACTTCTCTAAACCAAACCTGGAAAATTATCAACTGAATCACTTGAAAGAAAATTAGAGAAATATCTCATTCCAAACCGTTGCAAAAGGCTAACGAACTAATGTTGAAAATGGTCTCATACTTCTAGCCATAGCGTGCTGCCACCTGTAACTAGGGATGTTTGTACAGCAAATCTAAAGATGGATGATCTTACACACTTCCTGCTACATAATCAACATGACAAATGTAATGATTCATTTATAAAGTATGAACATGATGCAGGCCCTTACCAGGGACAAAGGTAGTGCCCCTGGTGATAATAGCATCACTTACGAAATCATCAGACGTCTAAGATGTGTGTACCTGGTAACCCATTATCAAAACTGTATGATATGATCATGCCACGGGTCATTTACCCTCCTCATGGACCAACAGTCTAACTGTACCAATACCAGGACAATCAACCCTGATGAATTTTGTCCAATTTCTCTGACACGTTACGTGTGCAAAACTTTTGAGAAAGAGTGATTAACAGACTAATACGCAGAATTAAAGATCACTTTTTCGCCTAAATCAATGGTTTCACACAAGAACACAGCTCAACTGTATCACAACTTTCCTAACAGTTCACAGGGACAGATGGAGGAAATGCACCACATTTGATAAAAGTTGCTCTTGTTACTTTTAAAATGCCATTTGTTTTCTATGAGGTAGTTAGACTGGATGTAGGTTAGTCGGCTCTTACACTGGGTACCAGTTATCTCTTCAAAAGAGTCAGTTGTGTTGTTTCAAGGCCAAAAAAGTGAGCTTAAAGACATACTACTTGGCATTCTGGAGTTGGAGTACTAAGCCCCAATGCGTTTAGTCTTCTAATCAATACATTACCGAAATCAATTCTAGAACGACTCAGGAATATCACGGATATTTTGAAGATTTTTGTGTATTTACCAAACGATACAATGAACTGCAAATTGTTTTTAACTATAGACATAGCCTGTAATAGCTTTGGATTTATCTATCATTTCTGCAGACAAAACCTGTGTTAGATACACGAACTGGCATTGGTAACAGCGGACCATCTAAATTACAAATTGATGGAAAAGCCATTGGCTATGTCTCCTCATTTGAATACCTGTGGTACTGTAGGACCATGCACTGCAGCTGGTTTACAAAAGAAAACAAAGTGAAAATGTGCAGACAGGCTTAGAGCTCACAGTTGATGTAGGGTAAAAATATATTTAGGGGTACATAGGTTACAATTGTAATGAGAAAGGCCCATACTAGGTTGTCAATAGCTTATCACACACCTAGCTTTGGTCACACACATCAGTAAAGGGAGACTTAAAGAAAATGAATGATTAAACCTTGAGAATTATTCTTATTTGTTCCAAGGCCCCTAAAGTACTCAAAGTGCGGAAAGAACATAGATATACCAAAGACTGAGGATAGAATACCTGAAATTATCTTGTGATAGAACTGAAAGTTCTGCCCTGTGATTTAGACAATGGTTCCTCTCCAGAGCTGTGTCAGAGAAAAAGTGAATCCACGCGGATCCAAATAACAGTCACTCACCATAGCACATGTGGAGTACATCAGTTGTTCAAAATTAACAAAAGGCAGCATTTCCCGCTTCCCTGGTAGATTATTTCTGTGACATGATTCTCACCTCTATGGGCGATAGCTCCCTTTAACATTACGATTCGTACTTTCCCTCTGACATCATGATTCTCAGTCTCCCTGGTATATAACTCCCCCTTACATCACCATACCTATTCAGCACCCAAAACTAATTACTTATAATCTTCACCTTCAACACTTGGTCAGTAAGTACCTACCGTTCTTGGACATATACAGGAACTCTTGACTGAAATTTGCATAACCCAGTGTATCTATACTGACGGTTCTCTTTATTCGAACTCTAGAAGGGGTGGAAGTGTTGCCAGTCTGATCCAACATAATGGTATTAGATTAGAGAAAAAATTTATAGTAAATTGGCATCCGCCCTACAAACTGATTTGTCAGCCATAATCATAAGTCTCGAGCTTTTGAGATCCATGCCACAGACAACATAATCATCTCTGATCCTTTATCTAAGACTTGTCCTTAACACCCCAAGATCAAAATGTAACGTTTTGATTTCCGAATCAAATACATATAAGTAAATCAAATCTTTATGGAATTATCTCATATATGCCTCCGGAAACGTGCACTTGGTAAAGCAGTTGAAAAAAAACATTGGTTTTCAATTAGAAATCTTAAAACTGTAGTTAGGAGGAAACAAACAAATCTCTGAGAAAATAAACGATTGCGAATAGGTATAGTACAAGCATTTCCCATCACAATGATATACGTCGTCAAATTGTTATTGGAGACAATAAAAAGATCAGCAGACTGCAAGATGTTGCTATTCCAAGATTAATGGTAGATTGTAAATGATACTGTCGCTCTGGCCTGTCATGTAAATTAAAGATCTGTGGCCAAAGATCTGGACCAAAACTAGAAGACTAAGGCTTACTAAAAAAAAAAAAAAAATAGTCTTTTAGGGACAGTTATACAAACCCTTCAAGAAATGGCAAAATATCTTACCGTTAATACTAACTGATTTTCTGAATTTGCCTCCTCTTCCTTTACATCTAATCGGAAAATTTACTATATGGTAAATTTCCTGTTATGGAAGACTGTAAGCTTATTAATGAATCAACTATGTAACGATTCATGTCATGATCATCTGACTACTGGAGTGTAACAAAGATCCTTTATAACCTCTGCAATCATTTTGCGCTGCATCTTTCAGGCTGAGTATGGGCGGCACAAGGTAGCCAGCCGCTGACAGTCAGACTAATCACGTCGGTAAATGAAAGGTTTAGAAAAATGTCGTGCAAACAGGATGGACGTTTATTAGCAAAGAAAAAGGGAAGATTTCAGAGAAAGACAGAGAGATGGCGATTGATGAATCAATACTAAAGGATTTAGGAGAACGGTGGATGGCACTATATTAGAAAGACTGGCAAATCAGACAGATGTTAGACGCAAATGGTTGCTTATATTTTTGGACTGGAAGAAAATTACAATCCAGGCAAAAGAGAAAGGACTGTGAAAGGAGGAATGCTGATTACATCACAAGAGGATACAGAAATACCGAACGTAGTTTCTTCATAAAAGAAAGTCGAACTGGTGAGTGTAACAAAGGCGTAAGAGGACGACCAGTTATGGATACGCTCGATTTTAACTGGATTCATCTTATAAAGAGGTACCCAGGCAGACTATGAAAACTTAAAGACGAGGTACATTTCGGTAGGTTATTAATGAGCGACGATAGACCGAGGGAAAAGAGAGTAAAAAGCAAAGAATAAAGTCACAGGACAAAAAGTGGAAATCTCCAAAGGTGGCAAGAGATCAGAGCAGCACCGCTACAGCTACAGGAAGGTCAGACATGTTAAGTGATACAAATGTTCGAATGAAAGTAATGAACAAAAATGCAGATGGACTGGTAGTAAATGATTAAAAGCTGGAATAACAACGATTGAGTTAGGGTAAATGCACTTAGTACTGTAGGAGTTGTGGGGACAAAACTTATGAAAGAGGTAAGACCACACTCGTTCTATCAAGAGGGATACATGAAAACAAAAAACAAAGAGACACTTGAGTGGGAGGACTGACCATGCTAGTAAAAGAGCCTTAATTATCAGGAAATGATGTTAGAGTGTCATGGAGATACAAGTTCATGGAGATCATACAGGAAAATTTTATATACCAGTGTGATCATAGGGACTGATACACCATACATATCAACTATCATCTTAACATATATATTAGTATGGATATTGAGAATATCTTAATGATACACTTAATGAAAAATGTGAGTCATGTGATGCCATATTTTATCATTTGGTTATTGAAGACGTAGAAAAATGAAAAAGAAAATACTCTAATAGGATATATGATAGTAGAAACTACAGAGAGCTTAACAATATCTCTGGTAACATTACATTGCAGCATGGAGTTCAGTAGACCGGAACTAGTATACAGGAGTGGAGAGTTCTATGAAATTTACAATGAAAGGGTTAACAATAAGTGAAACTTTAGCCTCAAATGTAGAAGTAAGGATCAAATAAGCGGTGTGAGACAAGGAAAGGGTGTCAGAAAGTGAAGAAGCTTCGCTATATGCTGCTGTGACGAAAGAACAAGAAAGAAAGGGTTAGCAACAAGGGAACCTTTAGCCTCAAATGAAGAGCTAAGGATTAAATATGCGGTGTGAGGCAAGGAAAGGGTGTCAGAAACTGAAAAAGCTTCGCTATATGCTGCTGTGACGAAAGAACAAGAAAGAAAGGGTTAGCAACAAGGGAACCTTTAGCCTCAAATGAAGAAGTAAGCATCAAATAAGCGGTGTGAGGCAAGGAAGGGTATCAGAAAGTGAAGAAGCTTCGTTATATGCTGCTGTAAGAAGTAGTAAGAAGAAGTAAGAAAAAGCACAGATATCAGAAGAAGTTAGGAAGAACCTCTCAAAATATGCAAATGAAATTGTGGACAAGGCAAGAGACAATCAAAAATTTCCCAGTCAGTTCAACAGGAGTGAAATGTCAGTTAAAGAGAAGCTAACAACATTCAGGGATTCATAGGGTAAAGCTGTAGAGTCGGATGAAGATATATGTGAGGAACTAAATGACGGGTGCAAATGTATTGCAGTGAAAGATGATATACCGTTAACACCGGTGGATGATAATGTAGCACCAACACCAGTGGAATATACTACAGAACCAACACCAGTGGAAGATACTGTAGCACCAACACCAGTGGAAGATATTATAGCACCAACACCAGTGGAAGATACTATAGCATCATCACCAGTGGAAGATACTATAGCACCAACACCAGTGGAAGATACTATAGCACCAACATCAGTGGAAGATACTATAGCACCAACACCAGTGGAAGATACTATAGCACCAACACCAGTGGAAGATACTATAGCGCCAATACTAGTGGAAGATACTATAGCACAAAAACAGTGAATGATACTATAGCACCAACTTTAATGGAAGATATCAGAGCGTCAACACCAGTGGAAGATACTATAGCATCACGCCAGTAGAAGATATTAAAGCACCAATACCAGTGGAAGTTACCATAGCATCACACCTGCGGAAGATATTATAGCACTAACACCAATGAAAGATATTATGGCACAATTACCAGTGGAAGATAGTATAGCATCACACCAGTGGAAGATATTATAGCACCAACACCAGTGGAAGATGTTATGGCATCATTACCAGTGGAAGATATTATAGCACCAACACCAGTGGAAGATACTATAGCATCACACCAGTGGAAGATATTATGCCAGCAAAACCAGTGGAAGACACTATTGCATCACACCAGTGGGGATATTATAGCACAAACACCAGTGGAAGATATCATAGCACTAACAACAGTTGAAGGTGCTATCGCACCAACACCAGTGGAAGATACTATAGCATCACGCCAGTGGAAGATATCATAGCACCAACACCAGTCGAAGATACTATAGCATCACACCAGTTGATGATATTATAGCACTAACACCAGTGGAAGATACTATAGCACCAACACCAGTGGAAGATACTATAGCATCACGCCAGTGGAAGATATCATAGCACCAACACCAGTGGAAGATACTATAGCATCACACCAGAGGAAGATATTATAGCACCAACACCAGTGGAAGATACTATAGCATCACACCAGAGGAAGATATTATAGCATCAACACCAGTGGAAGATACTATGGAACACAGATCAGATGAGTTTCTCTAAATGGGAAAAGTTTACTTGTAGAGTGCTACAAGGTTCTCTTCTGGGACGGTTACTCCTCTAGCTCTATGTGAATTACTTGTCAGAAGATACGGACTCCTACCTGAATGTGTTTGCAGATGAGTCAGAAGTCTTGAGGGCAGTGAAAAGCAAGGAGGATTGCATCAACGTATAAGGAGACTTAAACAGACTCCGAAGTTTGGTCATATTCAATACGAATAATGTAATGCAATGAGGATGTCAGAGTAAAAGACATGTTGTACATATTATCTGGTAGGATATAAGCCTCAGAATTCTCTGCGTGAAAGTGACGTGGTAGTCGACTATTGTCTTGATCTGTCGCCAGAGTCCCACCTTACGAGAATAGTTGAGGAAATCAACTGTCTGCTACCGATATAAGAGCTGTATTCAGCACCATGAACAACGAAATATTCAGCAAGGTGTTCAAGTCCTACGAACGGATAAAACTAGAAAATGCTTCGCAAGTTAGATGACCGCAGCTAAAGCAGTACAAAGTGCTCATAGAGAAGGTCTAGAGAAGGGCGTTAACGATGGTACCAGAATGAAAAGTTGAATGATACTGAAAGACTAGAGGCTTTAGATTTGTCCACTATGAAAAAGTGAAGAGTGAGGAGCTACTTCATCACAGCCTTTCAGCTTTAAACAGCTTGATGACCCAGACAGTAAGCAGTTCATGGAAAAACTGCAAAGACAGAACAACCAGAATCCATAACAAGAAATTAAGCGAGAAATTTATCATAGATTTTATGTATAAAAAAAAAAGTACACAGGAAAAGTGAGAGCTCGAAATTTATCCACCATGGGAAAAAGAAGAGTGAGAGGTGACCCTACCGTAACCTTTAAGTTTTAAAACTGGTTTGATAATGTCAACAGTGAACAGTTCTTCGAAACATGGAAAAATAGAACGAACAGACACAATAACATAGAATTAACTACACCACGCCCTCCCTGCCTACCACACCACACACTCGCTGCCCCACCACACCACGCCTTTCCTGCCCAACCACACCACGCCTTCCCTGACCGAGCACACGATGGATGGAGTGTGAACGTAAATTCCACAGAAATGTTTAAAATGTTTTATGAAAGATGAAGTTTAAGGAATGGGGACCCATGAATGCAGAACTCCCTCCCCATCCAGTATGAATTGGGTAATAAGACACACACACACACACACACACACACACACACGCACACACACACACACACACACACACACACACACTCACATACTAGCATGGTTATGGTCATCAAAATTACCATGTACGACACACCATTTGGAAAGAAAGTGATCATATTGTGCTTAGCTTTGATTATGTGACCTAAGAGGAAATTAAAAAAGCAAAGATGAGACAAGGCTTAAGGAGGTGACAGAATCTTGGGAACTACACAGCACTCAAGAATTCCTAGGTTAGCTTGGAAAACGGAGTATATTTCATAGGAACCAGTAGTAAATTTACAATAAAGGAGTGGGAACTTGTGTACCTTTAACCTCAAACGCAGAGAAGTTGAATGAAGATGGAATAACGACGCGTAAAAAATGTCAAAATGTAAAGGGGCTTCGAGACGTGCAGTGAAGATGTAGACGACAGACGCTCCAGCCAGCCAGTATTTGCAGGATATGAAAGAGTACGGAACGTGTATAGCAGGATAAGAGAAAGGGAACAAAGAAACTTTGATAGGATTATTATAGACAAGTTCAAAGAAAATCCCAAAACTCTCAAAACATCCATCAAAAATTTCCAGAGCAGCTAATTATGCTAAGGTATTCAGAGAGAGAGTTGTATGGGTGATGAAAGGATACGAAAGGAAATGAATGTCATGCTCAAAAGTACCTTCACTTTGGAACACACTATAGTCCGAACACCAGTGAGATGGAATGGGAGGAGGGTCACATATATATATATATATATATATATATATATATATATATATATATATATATATATATATATATATATATATATATATATATATATATATATATATATATATATATATATATATATATATATATAGCTCTGTATATATCTGAAAAAAAATATATTTCATATATATATATTCTAACTTTCTTAAAGGGGAAATAGAGGAAGTAGTCACGCAGGGAGTGCTCATCCTCCTCGAAGGCTCAGATTGGGGTGTCTAAATGTGTGTGGATGTAACCTAGATGAGAAAAAAAGAGGGATAGGTGGTGTTTGAGGAAAGGAACCTGAATGTTTTGGCTCTGAGTGAGACGAAGCTCAAGGGTAAATGGAAAGAGTGGCTGGGGAATGATTTGGGAGTAAAGTCACGGTTGGTGAGAGGACAAGAGCAAGGGAATGAGTAGCACTACTCCTGAAACAGGAGTTGTGTGAGTATGTGATAGAGTGCAAGAAAATAAACTCTAAATTGATATGGGTAAAACTGAAAGTGGATGGAGAAGAGATGGGTGATTATTGGTACCTATGCACGTGGGCATGAGAAGAAAGATCATGAGAGGCAAGTGTTTTGGGAGCAGTTGAGTGAGTGTGTTAGCAGTTTTGATGCACGAGACTGGGTTATAATGATGGGTGATTTGAATGCAAAGGTGAGAAATGTAGCAGTTGAAGGAATGATTGTTGCACATGGGGTGTTCAGAGTTGTATATGGAAATGGTGAAGAACTTTTATATTTGTGTGCTGAAAAAAGACTGGTGATTGGGAATACCTAGTTTAAAAAGAGAGATATAAGTATACGTATGTAAGTAGGAGAGATGGCCAGAGAGACGTTATTGGATTACGTTTTAATTGATAGGCGCGTGAAAAAGGGACTTTTGGAAGCTAATATTCTGAGAGGTGCAATTGGAGGGATGTCTGATCATTATCTTGTGGAGGCGAAGGTGAAGATTTGTAGAGGTTTTCAGAAAAGAAGAGAGAATGTTGGGATGAAGAGAGTGGTGAGAGTAAGTGAGCTTGGGAAGGATACTTGTGTGAGGAAGTACCCGGAAAGACTGAGTGCAGAATGGAAAAGGGTGAGAGCAAAGGACGTAAGGGGAATAGGGGAGGAATGGGGTGAATTTAAGGAAGCAGTAATGGCTTGCGCAAAAGATGCTTGTGGCATGAGAAGCTTGGGAGGTGAGCAGATTAGAAAGGATAGTGTGGTGGGATGAAGAAGTAAGATTATTAGTGAAAGGGAAGAGAGAGGCTATTGGACGATTTTTGCAGGTAAATAATGCAAATGAGTGGGAGATATATAAAAGAATGTGGCAGGAGGTCAAGAGAAAGGTGCAAGAGGTGAAAAAGAGGGCAAATGAGAGTTGGGGAGAGAGTATCATTAAATTTTAGGGAGAATAAGAAGATGTTTTGGAAGTAGGTAAATAAAGTGCGTAAGACAAAAAACAAATGGGAACATCGGCGAATGGGGATAATGGGGAGGTAATAACAAGTAGTGGTGATGTGAGAAGGAGATTGAGTGAGTATTTTGAAGGTTTGTTGAATGTGTTAGATCATAGAGTGGCAGATATAGGTTGTTTTGGTCGAAGTGGTGTGCGAAGCGAGAGGGTTAGGGAGAATGATTTGGTAAACAGAGAAGAGGTAGTGAAAGAGAAGAGGTAGTGAAAGCTTTGCGGAAGATGAAAGCCGGTAAGGCAGCGGGTTTTTATGGTATTGCAGTGGAATTTATTAAAAACGGGGGTGACTGTGTTGTTGAGTGGTTGGTAAGGATATTTAAGGTATGTATGGTTCATGGTGAAGTGCCTGAGGATTGGCGGGATGCTTGCATAGTGCCATTGAACAACGGCAAAGGTAACAAAGTTTGTTCAAATTACAGTTGTATAGGTTTGTTGAGGATTCCTGGGAAATTATATGCGAGGGTATTGATTGAGAGAGTGAAGGCATGTACAGATCATCAGATTGGGGAAGAACAGTGTGGTTTCAGAAGTGGTAGAGGATGTGTGGATCAGGTGTTTGCTCTGAAAAATGTATGTGAGAAATACTTAGAAAAACAAATGTATTTGTATGTAGCCTTCATGGATCTGGAGAAGGCATATGATAGAGTTGATAGAGATGCTCTGTGGAAGGTATTAAGAATATATGGTGTGGGAGGCAAGTTGCTAAAAGCAGTTTTTATCGAGGATGAAAGGCATGTGTACGAGTAGGAAGAGAGGAAAGTGATTGGTTCTCAGTGAATGTTGGTTTGCGGCAGGGGTGCGTGATGTATCCATGGTTGTACGATTTGTTTATGGATGGTGTTGTTAGGGAGGTGAATGCAAGAGTTTTGGAGAGAGGGGTAAGTATGAAGTCTGTTGTGGATGAGAGGGCTTGGGAAGTGAGTCAGTTTTTGTTCGCTGATGATACAGCGTTAGTGGCTGATTCGGGTGAGAAACTGCGGAAGCTGGTGACTGAGCTTGGTAAAGTGTGTGAAAGAAGAAAGATGAGAGTAAATGTTGATAAGAGTAGGATTATTAGGTACAGTAGGGTTGAGGGACAAGTCAATAGGGAGGTAAGTTTGAATGGGGAAAAACTGGAGGAAGTGAAGTGTTTTAGATATCTGGGAGTGTATTTGGCAGCGGATGGAATCATGATAGCGGAAGTGAATCACAGGGTGGGAGAGGGAGCAAACGTTCTGGAAGCGTTGAAAAATGTGTGGGAAGCGAGAACATTATCTCAGAAAGCAAAAATGGGCATGTTTGAAGGAAGAGTCGTTCCAACAATGTTATATAATTGCGAGGCGTGTGCTATGGATAGGGCTTTGCGGAGTAGGGTGGATGTGTTGTAAATGAGATGTTATAGGATAAAATGTGGTGTGAGGTTGTTTTATCGAGTAAGTAAAGTAAGGGTAAGAGAGATGTGTGGTATTAAAAAGAGTGTGGTTGAGAGAACAGAAGAGGATGTATTGAAATGGTTTGGTCATATGGAGAGAATGAGTGAGGAAAGATGGACAAAGTAGATAAATGTGGAGAAGTGGGAGACCAAATTGAAGGTGGATGGATGGAGTGAAGAAGATTTTGAACGATCAGGGCCTGAACATGCAGGAGGGTGAAATGCTTGCAAGGAATATAACGAATTGGAACGATGTGGTATACCTGGGTCGACGTGCTGTTAATGGATTGAACCAGGACATATGAAGTGTCTGGGGTAAACTATGGAACGTTTTGTGGGGCCTGGATGTGAAAAGGGAGTCGTGGTTTCGGTGCATTATACATGACAGCTAGAGAACGAATGTGGCCTTTGTTGTCTTTTCCTAGCGCTACCTCGCATGTGTGCGGGGGAAGGGGATTGTCATTTAATGTGTGGCGGGGTGGCGACGGGATTGAATAAGGGCAGCAAGTATGAATTAGTACATGTGTATATATGTATATGTCTTTGTATGTAAATATATGTATACGTTGAAAAGTATAGGTATTTATATGTGTGTGTTCTGCATGTTCAGGCCCCGATAACTCAAAATCTTTTTCACTCCATCTTTCCGCCTCCAATTTTGTCTCCAACTTCTCCTCTGTCCTCCCACCTCTGACACATATATCCTCTTTGTCTATCTTTCCTCACTCATTCTCTCCATGTGACCAAAACATTTCAAAAAACCCTCCTCTGTTCTCTCAACCACACTCTTTTTATTACCACACATCTCTCTTATCCTTTAATTGCTTACTTGATCAAACCACCTCATGTTTGAGGACAATATGTGAATATTGTCCTCAAACATCTCATTTCCAGCACATCCACCCTCCTGCGCACAACTCTATAGTCCACTCCTCGCAACCATATAACATTGTTGGAACCACTATTCCTTCAAACATACCCATTTTTGCTTTCCAAGATAACGCTCTCGACTCCCACACATTTTTCAACGCTCTAAGAACATTCGCCCCCTTCCCACCCTATGATTCACTTCCGCTTCCTTGGTTCCATCCGCTGCCAAATCCACTCTCAGATATCTGAAACACTTCGCTTCCTCCAGTGTTTCTCCATTCAAACTTACCTAACAAATGACTTGTCCCTCAACTCTACTGTTCCTAATAACCTTGCTCTTATTCACATTAACTCTCATCTCTCATTCACACACTTTACCAAACTCCGTCACCAGCTTCTGCAGTTTTTCATCCTAATCAGCCACCAGCGCTGTATCATCAGCGAACAACTGACACACTTCCCAAGATCTTTCATCCACAAAAGACTCTCTCCAAAACTCTTGCATTCACCTCTCTAACAACCCCATCCATAAACAAATTAAACAACCATGGAGACATCACGCACCTCTGCCGCAAACCAAAATTCACTGAGAACCAATCACTTTCCTCTCTTCCTACTCGAACACATACCTTACATCTTTGATAAAAACTTTTCACTGCTTCTAACAATCATATATATATATATATATATATATATATATATATATATATATATATATATATATATATATATATATATATATATATATATATATATATATATATATATATATATATATATATATATATATATGTACATATATATATATATATATATATATATATATATATATATATATATATATATATATATATATATATATATATATATATATATATATATATATATATACATATATATATATATATATATATATATATATATATATATATATATATATATATATATATATATATACATATATATATATTCATGTGAGAAACTGCAATAGCTGGTGACTGAGTTTGGTAAAGTGTGTAAAAGAAGAAAGTTAAGAGTAAATGTGAATAAGAGCAAGGTTATTAGGTGCAGTAGGGTTGAGGGTCAAGTCAATTGGGAGGTAAGTTTGAATGGAGAAAAACTGGAGGAAGTAAAGTGTTTTAGATATCTGGGAATGGATCTGGCAGCGGGTGGAACCATGGAAGCGGAAGTGGATCATAGGGTAGGGGAGGGGGCGAAAATTCTGGGAGCCTTGAAGAATGTGTGGAAGTCGAGAACATTATCTCGGAAAGCAAAAATGGGTATGTTTGAAGGAATAGTGGTTCCAACAATGTTGTATGGTTGCAAGGCGTGGGCTATGGATAGAGGTGTGCGCAGGAGGATGGATGTGCTGGAAATGAGATGTTTGAGGACAATGTTTGGTGTGAGGTGGTTTGATCGAGTGAGTAACGTAAGGGTAAGAGAGATGTGAGGAAATAAAAAGAGAGTGGTTGAGAGAGCAGAAGAGGGTGTTTTGAAATGGTTTGGGCACATGGAGAGAATGAGCGAGGAAAGATTGACCAAGAGGATATATGTGTCGGAGGTGGAGGGAACTAGGAGAAGTGGGAGACCAAATTGGAGGTGGAAAGATGGAGTGAAAAAGATTTTGTGTGATCGGGGCCTGAACATGCAGGAGGGTGAAAGGAGGGCAGGGAATAGAGTGAATTGGATCGATGTGGTATACCGGGGTTGACGTGCTGTCAGTGGATTGAATCAGGGCATGTGAAGCGTCTGGGGTAAACCATGGAAAGCTGTGTAGGTATGTATATTTGCGTGTGTGGACGTATGTATATACATGTGTATGGGGGTGGGTTGGGCCATTTCTTTCGTCTGTTTCCTTGCGCTACCTCGCAAATGCGAGAGACAGCGACAAAAAAAAATAGAAAAAAAAATATATATTTTGGTAAAGTGTGTGAAAGAAGAAAGTTAAGAGTAAATGTGAATAAGAGCAAGGTTATTAGGTGCAGTGGGGTTGAGGGTCAAGTCAATTGTGAGGTAAGTTTGAATGGAGAAAAACTGGAGGAAGTAAAGTGTTTTAGATATCTGGGAGTGGATCTGGCAGCGGATGGAGCCATGGAAGCGGAAGTGAATCATAGGGTGGGGGAGGGGGCGAAAATTCTGGGAGCCTTGAAGAATGTGTGGAAGTCGAGAACATTATCTCGGAAAGCAGAAATGGGTATGTTTGAAGGAATAGGGGTTCCAACAATGTTGTATGGTTGCGAGGCGTGGGCTATGGATAGAGTTGTGCGCAGGAGGATGGATGTGCTGGAAATGAGATGTTTGAGGACAATGTGTGGTGTGAGGTGGTTTGATCGAGTAAGTAACGTAAGGGTAAGAGAGATGTGTGGAAATAAAAAGAGCGTGGTTGAGAGAGCAGAAGAAGGTGTTTTGAAATGGTTTGGGCACATGGAGAGAATGAGTGAGGAAAGATTGACCAAGAGGATATATGTGTCGGAGGTGGAGGGAACTAGGAGAAGTGGGAGACCAAATTGGAGGTGGAAAGATGGAGTGAAAAAGATTTTGTGTGATCGGGGCCTGAAGATGCAGGAGGGTGAAAGGAGGGCAAGGAATAGAGTGAATTGGATGGATGTGGTATACCGGGGTTGACGTGCTGTCTGTGGGTTGAATCAGGGCATGTGAAGCGTCTGGGGTAAACCATGGAAAGCTGTGTAGGTATGTATATTTGCGTGTGTGGACGTATGTATATACATATGTATGGGGGTGGGTTGGGCCATTTCTTTCGTCTGTTTCCTTGCGCTACCTCGCAAACGCGGGAGACAGCGACAAAGCAAAAAAAAGAAGAAAAAAAAAAAAAATATATATATATATATATATATATATATATATATATATATATATATATATATATATATATATATATTTTTTTTTTTTTTTTTTTTTTTGCCTTGTCGCTGTCTCCCGCGTTTGCGAGGTAGCGCAAGGAAACAGACGAAAGAAATGGCCCAACCCACCCCCATACACATGTATATACATACGTCCACACACGCAAATATACATACCTACACAGCTTTCCATGGTTTACCCCAGACGCTTCACATGCCCTGATTCAATCCACCGACAGCACGTCAACCCCGGTATACCACATCGCTCCAATTCACTCTATTCCTTGCCCTCCTTTCACCCTCCTGCATGTTCAGGCCCCGATCACACAAAATCTTCTTCACTCCATCTTTCCACCTCCAATTTGGTCTCCCTCTTCTCCTCGTTCCCTCCACCTCCGACACATATATCCTCTTGGTCAATCTTTCCTCACTCATTCTCTCCATGTGCCCAAACCATTTCAAAACACCTTCTTCTGCTCTCTCAACCGCGCTCTTTTTATTTCCACACATCTCTCTTACCCTTACGTTACTTACTTGATCAAACCACCTCACACCACACATTGTCCTCAAACATCGCATTTCCAGCACATCCATCCTCCTGCGCACCACTCTATCCATAGCCCAAGCCTCGCAACCATACAACATTGTTGGAACCACTATTCCTTCAAACATACCCATTTTTGCTTTCCGAGATAATGTTCTCGACTTCCACACATTCTTCAAGGCTCCCAGAATTTTCGCCCCCTCCCCCACCCTATGATCCACTTCCGCTTCCATGGCTCCATCCGCTGCCAGATCCACTCCCAGATATCTAAAACACTTCACTTCCTCCAGTTTTTCTCCATTGAAACTCACCTCCCAATTGACTTGACCCTCAACCCAACTGTACCTAATAACCTTGCTCTTATTCACATTTACTCTTAGCTTTCTTCTTTCACACACTTTACCAAAGTCATCACCAGCTTCTGCAGTTTCTCACATGAATCAGCCACCAGCGCTGTATCATCAGCGAACAACAACTGACTCACTTCCCAAGCTCTCTCATCCCCAACAGACTTCATACTTGCCCCTCTTTCCAAAACTCTTGCATTCACCTCCCTAACAACCCCATCCATAAAGAAATTAAACAACCATGGAGACATCACACACCCCTGCCGGAAACCTACATTCACTGAGAACCAATCACTTTCCTCTCTTCCTACACGTACACATGCCTTACATCCTCGATAAAAACTTTTCACTGCTTCTAACAACTTGCCTCCCACACCATATATTCTTAATACCTTCCACAGAGCATCTCTATCAACTCTATCATATGGCTTATCCAGATCCATAAATGCTACATACAAATCCATTTGCTTTTCTAAGTATTTCTCACATACATTCTTCAAAGCAAACACCTGATCCACACATCCTCTACCACTTCTGAAACCACACTGCTCTTCCCCAATCTGATGCTCTGTACATGCCTTCACCCTCTCAATCAATACCCTCCAATATAATTTACCAGGAATACTCAACAAACTTATACCTCTGTAATTTGAGCACTCACTCTTATCCCCTTTGCCTTTGTACAATGGCACTATGCACGCATTCCGCCAATCCTCAGGCACCTCACCATGAGTCATACATACATTAAATAACCTTACCAACCAGTCAACAATACAGTCACCCCCTTTTTTAATAAATTCCACTGCAATACCATCCAAACTTGCTGCCTTGCCGGATTTCATCTTCCGCAAAGCTTTTACTACCTCTTCTCTTTTTACCAAATCATTTTCCCTAACCCTCTCACTTTGCACACCACCTCGACCAAAACACCCTATATCTGCCACTCTATCATCAAACACATTCAACAAACCTTCAAAATACTCACTCCATCTCCTTCTCACATCACCACTACTTGTTATCACCTCCCCATTTGCGCCCTTCACTGAAGTTCCCATTTGCTCCCTTGTCTTACGCACTTTATTTACCTCCTTCCAGAACATCTTTTTATTCTCCCTAAAATTTAATGATACTCTCTCACCCCAACTCTCATTTGCCCTTTTTTTCACCTCTTGCACCTTTCTCTTGACCTCCTGTCTCTTTCTTTTATACATCTCCCACTCAATTGCATTTACTTATGTAAGTAGGAGAGATAGCCAGAGAGCGTTATTGGATTACGTGTTAATTGACAGGCGCGCGCGAGAGACTTTTGGATGTTAATGTGCTGAGAGGTGCAACTGGAGGGATGTCTGATCATTATCTTGTGGAGGCTAAGGTGAAGATTTGTATGGGTTTTCAGAAAAGAAGAGTGAATGTTGGGGTGAAGAGGGTGGTGCGAGTAAGTGAGCTTGGGAAGGAGACTTGTGTGAGGAAGTACCAGGAGAGACTGAGTACAGAATGGAAAAAGGTGAGAACAATGGAAGTAAGGGGAGTGGGGGAGGAATGGGATGTATTTAGGGAATCAGTGATGGATTGCGCAAAAGATGCTTGTGGCATGAGAAGAGTGGGAGATGGGTTGATTAGAAAGGGTAGTGTGGTGGGATGAAGAAGTAAGATTATTAGTGAAAGGGAAGAGAGAGAGCTATTGGACGATTTTTGCAGGTAAATAATGCAAATGAGTGGAGATATATAAAAGAATGTGGCAGGAGGTCAAGAGAAAGGTGCAAGAGGTGAAAAGAGGGCAAATGAGAGTTGGGGAGAGAGTATCATTAAATTTTAGGGAGAATAAGAAGATGTTTTGGAAGTAGGTAAATAAAGTGCGTAAGACAAAAAACAAATGGGAACATCGGCGAATGGGGATAATGGGGAGGTAATAACAAGTAGTGGTGATGTGAGAAGGAGATTGAGTGAGTATTTTGAAGGTTTGTTGAATGTGTTAGATCATAGAGTGGCAGATATAGGTTGTTTTGGTCGAAGTGGTGTGGCGAAGCGAGAGGGTTAGGGAGAATGATTTGGTAAACAGAGAAGAGTAGTGAAAGAGAAGAGGTAGTGAAAGCTTTGCGGAAGATGAAAGCCGGTAAGGCAGCGGGTTTTTATGGTATTGCAGTGGAATTTATTAAAAACGGGGGTGACTGTGTTGTTGGAGTGGTTGGTAAGGATATTTAAGGTATGTATGGTTCATGGTGAAGTGCCTGAGGATTGGCGGGATGCTTGCATAGTGCCATTGAACAACGGCAAAGGTAACAAAGTTTGTTTCAAATTACAGTTGTATAGGTTTGTTGAGGATTCCTGGAAATTTATGCGAGGGTATTGATTGAGAGAGTGAAGGCATGTACAGATCATCAGATTGGGGAAGAACAGTGTGGTTTCAGAAGTGGTAGAGGATGTGTGGATCAGGTGTTTGCTCTGAAAAATGTATGTGAGAAATACTTAGAAAAACAAATGTATTTGTATGTAGCCTTCATGGATCTGGAGAAGGCATATGATAGAGTTGATAGAGTGCTCTGTGGAAGGTATTAAGAATATATGTGGTGTGGGAGGCAAGTTGCTAAAAGCAGTTTTTATCGAGGATGAAAGGCATGTGTACGAGTAGGAAGAGAGGAAAGTGATTGGTTCTCAGTGAATGTTGGTTTGCGGCAGGGGTGCGTGATGTATCCATGGTTGTACGATTTGTTTATGGATGGTGTTGTTAGGGAGGTGAATGCAAGAGTTTTGGAGAGAGGGGTAAGTATGAAGTCTGTTGTGGATGAGAGGGCTTGGGAAGTGAGTCAGTTTTTGTTCGCTGATGATACAGCGTTAGTGGCTGATTCGGGTGAGAAACTGCGGAAGCTGGTGACTGAGCTTGGTAAAGTGTGTGAAAGAAGAAAGATGAGAGTAAATGTTGATAAGAGTAGGATTATTAGGTACAGTAGGGTTGAGGGACAAGTCAATAGGGAGGTAAGTTTGAATGGGGAAAAACTGGAGGAAGTGAAGTGTTTTAGATATCTGGGAGTGTATTTGGCAGCGGATGGAATCATGATAGCGGAAGTGAATCACAGGGTGGGAGAGGGAGCAAACGTTCTGGAAGCGTTGAAAAATGTGTGGGAAGCGAGAACATTATCTCAGAAAGCAAAAATGGGCATGTTTGAAGGAAGAGTCGTTCCAACAATGTTATATAATTGCGAGGCGTGTGCTATGGATAGGGCTTTGCGGAGTAGGGTGGATGTGTTGTAAATGAGATGTTATAGGATAAAATGTGGTGTGAGGTTGTTTTATCGAGTAAGTAAAGTAAGGGTAAGAGAGATGTGTGGTATTAAAAAGAGTGTGGTTGAGAGAACAGAAGAGGATGTATTGAAATGGTTTGGTCATATGGAGAGAATGAGTGAGGAAAGATGGACAAAGTAGATAAATGTGGAGAAGTGGGAGACCAAATTGAAGGTGGATGGATGGAGTGAAGAAGATTTTGAACGATCAGGGCCTGAACATGCAGGAGGGTGAAATGCTTGCAAGGAATATAACGAATTGGAACGATGTGGTATACCTGGGTCGACGTGCTGTTAATGGATTGAACCAGGACATATGAAGTGTCTGGGGTAAACTATGGAACGTTTTGTGGGGCCTGGATGTGAAAAGGGAGTCGTGGTTTCGGTGCATTATACATGACAGCTAGAGAACGAATGTGGCCTTTGTTGTCTTTTCCTAGCGCTACCTCGCATGTGTGCGGGGGAAGGGGATTGTCATTTAATGTGTGGCGGGGTGGCGACGGGATTGAATAAGGGCAGCAAGTATGAATTAGTACATGTGTATATATGTATATGTCTTTGTATGTAAATATATGTATACGTTGAAAAGTATAGGTATTTATATGTGTGTGTTCTGCATGTTCAGGCCCCGATAACTCAAAATCTTTTTCACTCCATCTTTCCGCCTCCAATTTTGTCTCCAACTTCTCCTCTGTCCTCCCACCTCTGACACATATATCCTCTTTGTCTATCTTTCCTCACTCATTCTCTCCATGTGACCAAAACATTTCAAAAAACCCTCCTCTGTTCTCTCAACCACACTCTTTTTATTACCACACATCTCTCTTATCCTTTAATTGCTTACTTGATCAAACCACCTCATGTTTGAGGACAATATGTGAATATTGTCCTCAAACATCTCATTTCCAGCACATCCACCCTCCTGCGCACAACTCTATAGTCCACTCCTCGCAACCATATAACATTGTTGGAACCACTATTCCTTCAAACATACCCATTTTTGCTTTCCAAGATAACGCTCTCGACTCCCACACATTTTTCAACGCTCTAAGAACATTCGCCCCCTTCCCCACCCTATGATTCACTTCCGCTTCCTTGGTTCCATCCGCTGCCAAATCCACTCTCAGATATCTGAAACACTTCGCTTCCTCCAGTGTTTCTCCATTCAAACTTACCTAACAAATGACTTGTCCCTCAACTCTACTGTTCCTAATAACCTTGCTCTTATTCACATTAACTCTCATCTCTCATTCACACACTTTACCAAACTCCGTCACCAGCTTCTGCAGTTTTTCATCCTAATCAGCCACCAGCGCTGTATCATCAGCGAACAACTGACACACTTCCCAAGATCTTTCATCCACAAAAGACTCTCTCCAAAACTCTTGCATTCACCTCTCTAACAACCCCATCCATAAACAAATTAAACAACCATGGAGACATCACGCACCTCTGCCGCAAACCAAAATTCACTGAGAACCAATCACTTTCCTCTCTTCCTACTCGAACACATACCTTACATCTTTGATAAAAACTTTTCACTGCTTCTAACAATCATATATATATATATATATATATATATATATATATATATATATATATATATATATATATATATATATATATATATATATATATATATATATATATATATATATATATATATATATATATATGTACATATATATATATATATATATATATATATATATATATATATATATATATATATATATATATATATATATATATATATATATATATATATATATACATATATATATATATATATATATATATATATATATATATATATATATATATATATATATATACATATATATATATTCATGTGAGAAACTGCAATAGCTGGTGACTGAGTTTGGTAAAGTGTGTAAAAGAAGAAAGTTAAGAGTAAATGTGAATAAGAGCAAGGTTATTAGGTGCAGTAGGGTTGAGGGTCAAGTCAATTGGGAGGTAAGTTTGAATGGAGAAAAACTGGAGGAAGTAAAGTGTTTTAGATATCTGGGAATGGATCTGGCAGCGGGTGGAACCATGGAAGCGGAAGTGGATCATAGGGTAGGGGAGGGGGCGAAAATTCTGGGAGCCTTGAAGAATGTGTGGAAGTCGAGAACATTATCTCGGAAAGCAAAAATGGGTATGTTTGAAGGAATAGTGGTTCCAACAATGTTGTATGGTTGCAAGGCGTGGGCTATGGATAGAGGTGTGCGCAGGAGGATGGATGTGCTGGAAATGAGATGTTTGAGGACAATGTTTGGTGTGAGGTGGTTTGATCGAGTGAGTAACGTAAGGGTAAGAGAGATGTGAGGAAATAAAAAGAGAGTGGTTGAGAGAGCAGAAGAGGGTGTTTTGAAATGGTTTGGGCACATGGAGAGAATGAGCGAGGAAAGATTGACCAAGAGGATATATGTGTCGGAGGTGGAGGGAACTAGGAGAAGTGGGAGACCAAATTGGAGGTGGAAAGATGGAGTGAAAAAGATTTTGTGTGATCGGGGCCTGAACATGCAGGAGGGTGAAAGGAGGGCAGGGAATAGAGTGAATTGGATCGATGTGGTATACCGGGGTTGACGTGCTGTCAGTGGATTGAATCAGGGCATGTGAAGCGTCTGGGGTAAACCATGGAAAGCTGTGTAGGTATGTATATTTGCGTGTGTGGACGTATGTATATACATGTGTATGGGGGTGGGTTGGGCCATTTCTTTCGTCTGTTTCCTTGCGCTACCTCGCAAATGCGAGAGACAGCGACAAAAAAAAATAGAAAAAAAAATATATATTTTGGTAAAGTGTGTGAAAGAAGAAAGTTAAGAGTAAATGTGAATAAGAGCAAGGTTATTAGGTGCAGTGGGGTTGAGGGTCAAGTCAATTGTGAGGTAAGTTTGAATGGAGAAAAACTGGAGGAAGTAAAGTGTTTTAGATATCTGGGAGTGGATCTGGCAGCGGATGGAGCCATGGAAGCGGAAGTGAATCATAGGGTGGGGGAGGGGGCGAAAATTCTGGGAGCCTTGAAGAATGTGTGGAAGTCGAGAACATTATCTCGGAAAGCAGAAATGGGTATGTTTGAAGGAATAGGGGTTCCAACAATGTTGTATGGTTGCGAGGCGTGGGCTATGGATAGAGTTGTGCGCAGGAGGATGGATGTGCTGGAAATGAGATGTTTGAGGACAATGTGTGGTGTGAGGTGGTTTGATCGAGTAAGTAACGTAAGGGTAAGAGAGATGTGTGGAAATAAAAAGAGCGTGGTTGAGAGAGCAGAAGAAGGTGTTTTGAAATGGTTTGGGCACATGGAGAGAATGAGTGAGGAAAGATTGACCAAGAGGATATATGTGTCGGAGGTGGAGGGAACTAGGAGAAGTGGGAGACCAAATTGGAGGTGGAAAGATGGAGTGAAAAAGATTTTGTGTGATCGGGGCCTGAAGATGCAGGAGGGTGAAAGGAGGGCAAGGAATAGAGTGAATTGGATGGATGTGGTATACCGGGGTTGACGTGCTGTCTGTGGGTTGAATCAGGGCATGTGAAGCGTCTGGGGTAAAACATGGAAAGCTGTGTAGGTATGTATATTTGCGTGTGTGGACGTATGTATATACATATGTATGGGGGTGGGTTGGGCCATTTCTTTCGTCTGTTTCCTTGCGCTACCTCGCAAACGCGGGAGACAGCGACAAAGCAAAAAAAAGAAGAAAAAAAAAAAAAAAATATATATATATATATATATATATATATATATATATATATATATATATATATATATATATATTTTTTTTTTTTTTTTTTTTTTTTGCCTTGTCGCTGTCTCCCGCGTTTGCGAGGTAGCGCAAGGAAACAGACGAAAGAAATGGCCCAACCCACCCCCATACACATGTATATACATACGTCCACACACGCAAATATACATACCTACACAGCTTTCCATGGTTTACCCCAGACGCTTCACATGCCCTGATTCAATCCACCGACAGCACGTCAACCCCGTTATACCACATCGCTCCAATTCACTCTATTCCTTGCCCTCCTTTCACCCTCCTGCATGTTCAGGCCCCGATCACACAAAATCTTCTTCACTCCATCTTTCCACCTCCAATTTGGTCTCCCTCTTCTCCTCGTTCCCTCCACCTCCGACACATATATCCTCTTGGTCAATCTTTCCTCACTCATTCTCTCCATGTGCCCAAACCATTTCAAAACACCTTCTTCTGCTCTCTCAACCACGCTCTTTTTATTTCCACACATCTCTCTTACCCTTACGTTACTTACTTGATCAAACCACCTCACACCACACATTGTCCTCAAACATCGCATTTCCAGCACATCCATCCTCCTGCGCACCACTCTATCCATAGCCCAAGCCTCGCAACCATACAACATTGTTGGAACCACTATTCCTTCAAACATACCCATTTTTGCTTTCCGAGATAATGTTCTCGACTTCCACACATTCTTCAAGGCTCCCAGAATTTTCGCCCCCTCCCCCACCCTATGATCCACTTCCGCTTCCATGGCTCCATCCGCTGCCAGATCCACTCCCAGATATCTAAAACACTTCACTTCCTCCAGTTTTTCTCCATTGAAACTCACCTCCCAATTGACTTGACCCTCAACCCAACTGTACCTAATAACCTTGCTCTTATTCACATTTACTCTTAGCTTTCTTCTTTCACACACTTTACCAAAGTCATCACCAGCTTCTGCAGTTTCTCACATGAATCAGCCACCAGCGCTGTATCATCAGCGAACAACAACTGACTCACTTCCCAAGCTCTCTCATCCCCAACAGACTTCATACTTGCCCCTCTTTCCAAAACTCTTGCATTCACCTCCCTAACAACCCCATCCATAAAGAAATTAAACAACCATGGAGACATCACACACCCCTGCCGGAAACCTACATTCACTGAGAACCAATCACTTTCCTCTCTTCCTACACGTACACATGCCTTACATCCTCGATAAAAACTTTTCACTGCTTCTAACAACTTGCCTCCCACACCATATATTCTTAATACCTTCCACAGAGCATCTCTATCAACTCTATCATATGGCTTATCCAGATCCATAAATGCTACATACAAATCCATTTGCTTTTCTAAGTATTTCTCACATACATTCTTCAAAGCAAACACCTGATCCACACATCCTCTACCACTTCTGAAACCACACTGCTCTTCCCCAATCTGATGCTCTGTACATGCCTTCACCCTCTCAATCAATACCCTCCAATATAATTTACCAGGAATACTCAACAAACTTATACCTCTGTAATTTGAGCACTCACTCTTATCCCCTTTGCCTTTGTACAATGGCACTATGCACGCATTCCGCCAATCCTCAGGCACCTCACCATGAGTCATACATACATTAAATAACCTTACCAACCAGTCAACAATACAGTCACCCCCTTTTTTAATAAATTCCACTGCAATACCATCCAAACTTGCTGCCTTGCCGGATTTCATCTTCCGCAAAGCTTTTACTACCTCTTCTCTTTTTACCAAATCATTTTCCCTAACCCTCTCACTTTGCACACCACCTCGACCAAAACACCCTATATCTGCCACTCTATCATCAAACACATTCAACAAACCTTCAAAATACTCACTCCATCTCCTTCTCACATCACCACTACTTGTTATCACCTCCCCATTTGCGCCCTTCACTGAAGTTCCCATTTGCTCCCTTGTCTTACGCACTTTATTTACCTCCTTCCAGAACATCTTTTTATTCTCCCTAAAATTTAATGATACTCTCTCACCCCAACTCTCATTTGCCCTTTTTTTCACCTCTTGCACCTTTCTCTTGACCTCCTGTCTCTTTCTTTTATACATCTCCCACTCAATTGCATTTACTTATGTAAGTAGGAGAGATAGCCAGAGAGCGTTATTGGATTACGTGTTAATTGACAGGCGCGCGCGAGAGACTTTTGGATGTTAATGTGCTGAGAGGTGCAACTGGAGGATGTCTGATCATTATCTTGTGGAGGCTAAGGTGAAGATTTGTATGGGTTTTCAGAAAAGAAGAGTGAATGTTGGGGTGAAGAGGGTGGTGCGAGTAAGTGAGCTTGGGAAGGAGACTTGTGTGAGGAAGTACCAGGAGAGACTGAGTACAGAATGGAAAAAGGTGAGAACAATGGAAGTAAGGGGAGTGGGGGAGGAATGGGATGTATTTAGGGAATCAGTGATGGATTGCGCAAAAGATGCTTGTGGCATGAGAAGAGTGGGAGATGGGTTGATTAGAAAGGGTAGTGAGTGGTGGGATGAAGAAGTAAGAGTATTAGTGAAAGAGAAGAGAGAGGCATTTGGACGATATATATATATATATATATCTATATATATATTTCTATATATATATATATATATATATATATATATATATATATATATATATATATATATATATATATATATATATATATATATATATACATATATATATATATATATATATATATATATACATATATATTTTTTTTTTTTTTTTTTTATACTTTGTCGCTGTCTCCCGCGTTTGCGAGGTAGCGCAAGGAAACAGACGAAAGAAACAGACGAAAGAAATGGCCCAACCCCCCCCATACACATGTACATACACACGTCCACACACACAAATATACATACCTACACAGCTTTCCATGGTTTACCCCGGACGCTTCACATGCCTTGATTCAATCCACTGACAGCACGTCAACCCCTGTATACCACATCGCTCCAATTCACTCTATTCCTTGCCCTCCTTTCACCCTCCTGCATGTTCAGGCCCCGATCACACAAAATCTTTTTCACTCCATCTTTCCACCTCCAATTTGGTCTCCCTCTTCTCCTCGTTCCCTCCACCTCCGACACATATATCCTCTTGGTCAATCTTTCCTCACTCATTCTCTCCATGTGCCCAAACCATTTTAAAACACCCTCTTCTGCTCTCTCAACCACGCTCTTTTTATTTCCACACATCTCTCTTACCCTTACGTTACTTACTCGATCAAACCACCTCACACCACACATTGTCCTCAAACATCTCATTTCCAGCACATCCATCCTCCTGCGCACAACTCTATCCATAGCCCACGCCTCGCAACCATACAACATTGTTGGAACTACTATTCCTTCAAACATACCCATTTTTGCTTTCCGGGATAATGTTCTCGACTTCCACACATATATATATATATATATATATATATATATATATGTATATATCAGAGAGACCTGCAGTCAGCACCCACCAGTTTATACATCAGTGCAAACTGTGGTCAGCACCCTCCAGTATATACATCAGTGGGAGTTGCGGTCAGCGCCCATCAGTATATACATCAGTGGGAGTTGTAGTTAGGAACCACCAGTATAAACATCATTGGGATCTGTAGTCAGCCCCCGCCAGTATATATTTCATTTGGAGCTGTAGTCAGCATCCAATAGTATATACGTCAGTATGGACTGGAGTTAGCACTCAACAGTATATGCATCAGTGGGAACTGTAGTCAGCACCCAACAATATATAGATTAGTGGGAGCTGTAGTCAGCACCTACCACTTCATTCATTAGTGATAGCTGTAGTCAGCACCCACCAATATGTACATCAGTGAGAGTTGTAGTCAGCTCTTACTACTACATACATCAGTGGGAGCTATAGTCAGCACCCACGAGTATATGTGTCAGTGGGAGGTGTAGTCAGCACCCATCAGTATATAAGTCATTGGGAATTGTAGTCAGCACCTACTGTTATATAAATCAGTGGGAGCTGTAGTCAGCAACCCCTAGTATATACATCAATAGTAGCTGTAGTCAGCATCCCAGAGTATATACATCAGTGGGAGCTGTAGTCAGCGCCCACCAATATATAAGTCAGTGGGAGTTGTAGTCAGCACCTACCACTACATACATTAGTAGGAGCTGTAGTCAGCACCCTCTAGTATATACAACAGTGGGAGCTACAGTCAGCACCCATCAGTATATACATCAATGGAAGCTGTAGTCAGCACCCAGCAGTATATAGATCAGTGGGAGCTGTTGTCAGCACCTATCACTATATACATCAGTGGGAGCTTTCGTCAGCAGCCACCAGTATATACATCAGTGGGAGCTGTAATTAGCACCTACGACTATATACATCAATGGGAGACCTCCCCTAGGGGAAGTCCTATTCAAGTAGAGAGAGAGAGAGAGAGAGAGAGAGAGAGAGAGAGAGAGAGAGAGAGAGAGAGAGAGAGAGAGAGAGAGAGAGAGAGAGAGAGAGAGAGAGAGAGAGAGAGAGAGAGAGAGAGAGAGAGAGAGAGAGAGTACCTATTTGCATTTGATTGTATCTATGACTAGACTTTCCTATTAGGCAGGGCTTGTGAGAGAGAGAGAGAGAGAGAGAGAGAGAGAGAGAGAGAGAGAGAGAGAGAGAGAGAGAGAGAGAGAGAGAGAGAGAGAGAGAGAGAGAGAGAGAGAGAGAGAGAGAGAGAGAGGCCGTACAAAGTTAACTACTGTCTCTTTATCGAGTGTTCCACGTTTATTAAAGATGAACAATTCTATGAATGGTGAAGGGAAGAGAGGCAGTGTGAAGGACACTAGGGAAAGGCTGGCAGGCAGCAGCCATTACCTACTTACTATTGGCACCCCCACCCTTACCCACAGCTCGCTCCCCCATTCTGCTCTCTCCCTCTCTTGGCTCAAGCCAGCCCAGAATAAACCAAACACGTTCCCCAGTGAGACCCAGACGAATGCATTTATAGAATCTTGTAATGATTCGAACACTTCAGAAGGATCGTGAAGCTGGTTCATGCTTTACGACACAAACAGCCTCGCACGTAAATCACGACGTAACGTAATCCGTTACTTGGTATAGTCAGGATGGCCGAGCGGTCCAAGGCGCTGCGTTCAGGTCGCAGTCCGGTCTTCCGGGCGTGGGTTCGAATCCCACTCCTGACAGAACATTTTATCTACGTTTCTCATAACATCTTACTTCATATGCAAACGGTTTTGTTTGTTTCTTTCATTCTTTACCCTTGAGTCTGCCTCCGTCATCGTAACTGTGAGGGTTATGGTGAGGAGGCGTGCCGGCCTAGTGTTGCCGAGGAGATTGTGGCCGCTGAGGGAGATGATGTGTACTACGCCGAGGGATCACACGCTCACTAACTTGTAAGGCTGCCACCTGCCAGTTAGGGGAGTGAGAGTCGATGTCGCGGTGGGGTTCGCGGGTGGGGGTAGGGATGAGGGGGGTGGGGGGGAGGGCAGTGAGGGTGCGGAGGAAGAGGAAGTGGCGGGAGTAAAGTGGTTACATGGGGTGGGGACTAAGTGGAGAGAGAGAGAGAGAGAGAGAGAGAGAGAGAGAGAGAGAGAGAGAGAGAGAGAGAGAGAGAGAGAGAGAGAGAGAGAGAGAGAGAGAGATCTTAAACTGCATTATTCACGAGGGAAAAGAATATGCAATACACCTCACCAGCACCCAGTGCACAAGCTGTTAAAGGTGGAGGAAGCGGAGGCGTCCGCCCTGGTGCTCGTGATGGTAGAAGGTCCACACGGAGGCCACTGGCAATAGAGACCCGAGTGAAAAGGAGATCGCCCTGGGTTAATCAAAACTTTGTCTGATCTGCGTTCAGGAAGTTTTCAGATTAAAGATCCGATCATTATACTCATCGTGTTTCAGGGATGGAGGCGCCGCTGAAGCTGCCTGCCTGACCCAGGATTAAAGATCCGATCATTATACTTATCGTGGTTCAGGGACGGAGGCGCCAATGAAGGTGTCTGACGAGGAGCGAGACAGCTTAGGTGATCTTAAGGAATTTAAGGAGAGTGAGTAACGAAAAGTGGGATTTAGAGAACGTTTGAGGAGGTAAGTGGTGATAGAAAATCTGGTTTATAGAGAACGTGGGAAGAGGGAGGGAATGCAGTAACGAATGGAATCTCCCCCGAAGGTGTGATAGGAAGGGGAAGAGAAGTGTTTTTCAGAGCATGTCGGAAGGAGGAAGGGGTAACGAAAGTAATCTTCAGAAGGGGAAGAGGTGCCGTAGCCGAGGATTTTTAGAAAACCTGGTGAGGGAACTGGGGGGTTGGGGCCAAGAGGTTGGATCTTCACAGAACGTAAAGTTGAAAAGAAGTGATCGTCGCAGAACGTGAGAAGGAGGATAATTAGAAGTCGTCAGCGAACATGATGTGGCACATGAGATAGTCAGAGGATAGAATAAGAAAGTGAAAGATGTTAGGAAACAATTAAGATGACAGTGTAACCCGAGGAGGTGCAGGAGAGGAGGTGCATGAATGTGGTAGTGCTTGAGGTCACCAGAGTACGTGAGATGGAACTAGAAGTGTATGATGAGTGTAAAGTGGCTCGAAAGTTTGTCAGAAAATACGAAATCGTTGTAAGTACAATCAGAAATTATTTCATGGCATTTGATTAATTAGAAAAATCGGAAGATAATGTGTTTGAGATATTGTTGATCATTCCCTTCGAGTGTATCGCCAGCCACAACTGGTAATACTGAAATGCAGTCTTCTCACTGCATTGTGGATAGGATCGATTTTCTCTGGAGAATAATCTTTTCATTTCGACAGTGAATGTTATCAGAGATTCTTGCGAAGTGTTGTAGTCTGTCAGACAACTTTAGATTAGCACTAGAGGGGGTCAGAAAGTGTTTTGTGAGACTGGTAGGTGGTCATGTGGCTTGAAGGAGCACTGAAGATTATCAGAGGAATTTAAGTGGCTCTATAAGGTGGTTATGGAACGTAATTTACCAAATCGTCAGAAAAACAATAGTTTCAGAAGTACGGCAAGTGGATATGTCAGTCAGATGACGGGCGAGTGTAAACTGCAGTTACCCAAAATTATCAGGGCACCGTACATACTCTAGTGATGGAGCTCTTCCTGTAGCAACAGTTTGAATACGTACCTGGTCTTCAGCCAACAATTGCCGTCTTGATTTGTTTACAAATATCATATATTGACTGTATCGCATTCCGTTTCCACAGTTAAGTTTGTTGCCATATCCACTCATAGGTATCTAAGACGCTTCATTACGTCCATATTTTCTCCATGAAAGCTCAAATCCAGACTATGTCCCTCCACTCAACTAAAGCAAAACGACTTGCTATTCACATTTGTTTTCAACTTCCATCTTTCACAAACTCTTCCATACTCAGCCAGCAACTTTAGCACTTTCTCTCTGTGGTGACCTCACGCACCCATGCAGCAGACCAACCTCCATTGGGAGCATTTCACCATCATCTCTTCCTACTCGTACCCTTGATGAAATCCTCCCATTGCTTGTAGCAGCTTTCCTCCAACACCATACATTCTTAGGACATTCCACATAGCATCTCCATGAGCCCACTCACTAGCTCTCCCCAGATATCCAAATGAAGTATACAAAACATTCGTTTCTCGGAGTAATTGTATTACATATTCCGTATAACGAACATCTGACACACACACACACACACACACACACACATATATATATATATATATATATATATATATATATATATATATATATATATATATATCATTATTATACTTTGTCGCTGTCTTCCGCGTTAGCGACGTAGCGCAAAGAAACAGACGAAAGAATGGCCCAACCCACCCATATACACGTGTATATACATACACGTCCACACACGCACATATACATACCTATACATCTCAACGTATACATATATATATATATATAGATATATATATATATATATATATATATATATATATATATATATATATATATATATATATATATATATATATATATATATATATATATATATATATATATATATATATATATATATATATATGTATACACACACAGACATATGCATAAATGCACATGTACATAATTCGTACTGTCTGCAATTATTCATTCCCGTCGCCAACCCGCCACACATGAAATGACAACCCCCTCCCCCGCATGTGCGCGAGGTAGCGCTAGAAAAAGACAACAAAGGCCACATTCGTTCACACTCAGTCTCTAACTGTCATGTATAATGCATCGAAACCACAGCTTCCTGTCCACATCCAGGCCCCACAACACTTTCCATGGTTTACCCCAGACGCTTTACATGCCCTGGTTCAATCCATTGACAGCACGTCGACCCTGGTATACCACATCGTTCCAATTCACTCTATTCCTTGCACGCCTTTCATCCTCCTGCATGTTCATGCTCCGATCACTCAAAATCTTTTTCACTCCATCTTTCCACCTCCAATTAAGTCTCCCACTTCTCGTTCCCTCCACCTCTGACACATATATCCTCTTTGTCAATCTTTCCTCACTCATTCTCTCCATGTGACCAAACCATTTCAAAACACCCTCTTCTGCTTTCTCAACCACACTCTTTTTACCATCACACATCTCTCTTACCCTTTCAATACTTACTCGATCAAACTATCTTACAGCACATATTGTACTCAAACATCTCATTTCCAGCACATCCACCCTCCTCCGTACAACTCTATCTTTAGCAAACGCCTCGCAACCATATAACATTGTTGGAACCACTACTCCTTCAAACATACCAATTTTTGCTTTCCAAGATAACGTTCTCGACTTCCACACATTTTTCAACGCTCCCAGAACTTTCATCCCCTCCTCCACCCTATGATTCACTTCCGCTTCCTGGGTTCCACCCGCTGCCAAATCCACTCCCAGATATCTACAAAACTTCACTTCCTCCAGATTTTCACCATTCAAACTTACCTCCTAATTGACTTGTATCTCAGCCCTACTGTAACTTATTACCTTGTTCTTATTCACATTTATTCGCAGCTTTCCTCTTTCACACACTTTACCGAACTTAGTCACCAGCTTCTGCAGTTTTTCATCAGAATCAGCCACCAGCGCTGTATCATCAGCGAACAACAACTGACTCACTTCCCAAGCTCTCTCATTCACAATAGACTGCATACTTGCCCCTCTTTCCAAAACTCTTGCATTCACCTCCCTAACAACCCCATTCATAAATAAAATTAAACAACAATGGAGACATCACGCACCCCTGCCGCAATCCAACATTTAGTAAGAAACAATCACTTTCCTCTCTTCCTACTCGTATACATGCTTTACTTCCTCGATGAAAACTTTTCACTGCTTCTAACAACTTGCCTCCCACACCGTATATTCTTAATACCTTACAAAAAGCATCTATATCAACTCTATCATATTCCTTCTCCAGGTCCATAAATGTTACATAGAAATCCATTTGCTTTTCTAATTATTTCTCACATACAATGTGATGCTCCGTCCACGCCTTTACCCTCACAGTCAATACCATCCCATATAATTTCCCAGGAATACTCAACAAACTTATACCTCTGTAATATGAGCACTCACCTTTACCCCCTTTGCCTTTGCGCAATTGCACTATCATGTATTCCGCCAATCCTCATGCACTTCACCATGAGTCATCATCCGAACCCATTGCCTTACAGGCTTTCATCTTTTGCAAAGCTTTTACTACCTTTTCTCTGTTAACCATATCATTCTCCCTAATCCTCTCACTTCGCACACTACCTCGAGAAAAACAACATATATCTGCTAATGTATCATCTCACACATTCAACAAACCTTCAAAATACTCACTCAATCTCCTTCTCACATCACCACAACTTGTTATCACCTCCCCACTAGCCCCCTTCACCGTTGCTTCCATTTATTCTCTTGTCTGGGAGCCTTGAAGAATGTTTGGAAGTCGAGAACATTATCTCGGAAAGCAAAAGTGGGTATGTTTGAAGGAATAGTGGTTCCAACAATGTTGTATGGTTGCAAGGAGTGGGCTATGGATAGAGTTTTGCGCAGGAGGGTGGATGAGCTGGAAATGACATGTTTGAGGACAATATGTGGTGTGAGGTAGTTTGATCGAGTAAGTAATGTAAGGGTAAGAGAGATGTGTGGAAGCAAAAAGAGTGTGGTTGAGAGAGCAGAAGAGGGTGTTTTGAAATGGTTTGGTCACATGGAGAAAATGATTGAGGAAAGATTGACCAAGAGGATATATGTTTCAGAGGTAGAGGGAACGAGGAGAAGTGGGAGACCAAATTGGAGGTGGAGAGATGGAGTGAAAAAGATTTTGAGTTATCGGGACCTGAACATGCAGGAGGGTGAAAGGCATGCAAGGAATAGAGTGAATTGGAACGATGTGGTATACCGGGGTCGACGTTCTGTCAATGGATTGACCCAGGGCATGTGAAGCGTCTGGGGTAAACCATGGAAAGTTGTGTGGGGCGAGGATGTGGAAAGGGAGCTGTGGTTTCGGTGCATTATTACATGACGGCTAGAGACTGAGTGTGAGCGAATGTGGCCTTTGTTCTCTTTTCCTAGCGCTACCTCGCACACATGAGGAGGGAGGGGGTTGTTATTCCATGTGTGGCAAGGTGGCGATGGGAATGAATAAAGGCAGACAGTATGAATTATGTACATGTGTATATATGTATATGTCTGTGTGTGTATATATAGGTGTACATTAAGATGTATAGGTATGTATATTTGCGCGTGTGGACGTGTATGTATATACATGTGTATGGAGGTGGGTTGGGCCATATCTTTCGTCTGTTTCCTTGCGCTACCTCGCAAACGCGGGAGACAGCGACAAAGCAAAATGAATAAAAAAATAAATATATATATATATATATATATATATATATATATATATATATATATATATATATTTTTTTTTTTTTTCTTTGCTTTGTCGCTGTCTCCCGTGTCTGCGAGGTAGCGCAAGGAAACAGACGAAAGAAATGGCCCAACCCACCCAGATACACATGTATATACATACGTCCACACACGCAAATATACATACCTACACAGCTTTCCATGGTTTACCCCAGACGCTTCACATGCCCTGATTCAATCCACTGACAGCACGTCAACCCGGTATACCACATCGATCCAATTCACTCTATTCCTTGCCCTCCTTTCACCCTCCTGCATGTTCAGGCCCCCTATCACACAAAATCTTTTTCACTCCATCTTTCCACCTCCAATTTGGTCTCCCACTTCTCCTCGTTCCCTCCACCTCCGACACATATATCCTCTTGGTCAATCTTTCCTCACTCATTCTCTTCATGTGCCCAAACCATTTCAAAACACCCTCTTCTGCTCTCTCAACCACGCTCTTTTTATTTCCACACATCTCTCTTACCCTTACGTTACTTACTCGATCAAACCACCTCACACCACACACTGTCCTCAAACATCTCATTTCCAGCACATCCATCCTCCTGCGCACAACTCTATCCATAGCCCACGCCTCGCAACCATACAACATTGTTGGAACCACTATTCCTTCAAACATACCCATTTTTGCTTTCCGAGATAATGTTCTCGACTTCCACACATTCTTCAAGGCTCCCAGGATTTTCGCCCCCTCCCCCACCCTATGATCCACTTCCGCTTCCATGGTTCCATCCGCTGCCAGATCCACTCCCAGATATCTAAAACACTTTACTTCCTCCAGTTTTTCTCCATTCAAACTTACCTCAGTATTGACTTGACACGCAACCCTACTGTACCTAATAACCTTGCTCTTATTCACATTTACTCTTAACTTTCTTGTTTCACACACTTTACCAAACTCAGTCACCAGCTTCTGCAGTTTCTCACATGAATCAGCCATCAGCGCTGTATCATCATCGAACAACAACTGACTCACTTCCCAAGCTCTGTCATCCCCAACAGACTTCATACTTGCCCCTCTTTCCAAAACTCTTGCATTTACCTCCCTAACAACCCCATCCATAAACAAATTAAACAACCATGGAGACATCACACACCCCTGCCGCAAACCTACATTCACCGAGAACCAATCACTTTCCTCTCTTCCTACACGTACACATGCCTTACATCCTCGATAAAAACTTTTCACTGCTTCTAACAACTTGCCTCCCACACCATATATTCTTAATACCTTCCACAGAGCATCTCTATCAACTTTATCATATGCCTTCTCCAGATCCATAAATGCTACATACAAATCCATTTGCTTTTCTAAGTATTTCTCACATACATTCTTCAAAGCAAACACCTGATCCACACATCCTCTACCACTTCTGGAACCATATATATATATATATATATATATATATATATATATATATATATATATATATATATATATATATATATATATATATATATATATATAATATATATATATATATATATATATATATATATATATATATATATATATATATATATATATATATATATATATATATATATATATATATATATATATATATATATATATATATATATATATATATATTTCTTTTCTTTCTTTTAAACTATTCGCCATTTCCCGCGTTAGCGAGGTAGCGTTAGGAACAGAGGACTGGGCCTTTTTTGGAATATCCTCACCTGGCCCCCTCTGTTCCTTCTTTTGGAAAATTAAAAAAAAAAAAAAATAACGATAAAAAAAATGATAAGAACCTCTGGCTATGGAAAAAGGAAATGTTTAATTTATTTACACAAACGTCAATAGTAGTTCTCATCAATTTAACCACTGTATCAATAAGCTTCAATGTCTAAGCTACATTTTTTCCAATTTCACTATTTTCTTGTCAAAACACCATGTATGAAAACTATCACTCCAGTAACACAACTATAAACATTTACTTCCCCTTTAAAAGTTCTGGGGAAGTCTGTCTCGATACACTGCGGGACACTACCACCTGGCGAGGTTTGTGTTGCAATGGTTTTTGATTTACAAACGTAGTAGCATCACTGGTGGGCCAAGGTAGTTCCGTTGGCGAAGAGGAGCTCATGAAACATGTCGGAAAGCATGCTACTGCAGGCAGGAGTGAAGGCTGATGCAAACTGGTATCGTTGGAGGTAGACACTCATGTGTGAAGAAGTTTCAGTTTTCTAAATTGTTTCTTACATTTTTCATATGTATATATATGTATGTGTGTGTGTGTGTATATGTGCGTGTGTGTGTGTATGTGTGTGTATGTGTATATATATATATGTGTATATTATCCCTGGGGATAGGGGTGAAAGAATACTTCCCACGCATTCCTCGCGTGTCGTAGAAAGCGACTAGAGGGGACGGGAGCGGGGGGCCAGAAATCTCCCCTCCTTGTATTTTTTTAACTTTCTAAAATGGGAAACAGAAGAAGGAGTCACGCGGGGAGTGCTCATCCTCCTCGAAGGCTCAGACTGGGGTGCCTAAATGTGTGTGGATGTAACCAAGATGTGAAAAAAGGAGAGATAGGTAGTATGTTTGAGGAAAGGAACCTGGATGTTTTGGCTCTGAGTGAAACGAAGCTTAAGGGTAAAGGGGAAGAGTGGTTTGGGAATGTCTTGGGAGTAAAGTCAGGGGTTAGTGAGAGGACAAGAGCAAGGGAAGGAGTAGCAGTACTCCTGAAACAGGAGTTGTGGGAGTATGTGATAGAATGTAAGAAAGGAAATTCTCGATTAATATGGGTAAAACTGAAAGTTGATGGAGAGAGATGGGTGATTATTGGTGCATATGCACCTGGGCATGAGAAGAAAGATCATGAGAGGCAAGTGTTTTGGGAGCAGCTGAATGAGTGTGTTAGTGGTTTTGATGCACGAGACCGGGTTATAGTGATGGGTGATTTGAATGCAAAGGTGAGTAATGTGGCAGTTGAGGGAATAATTGGTATACATGTGGTGTTCAGTGTTGTAAATGGAAATGGTGAAGAGCTTGTAGATTTATGTGCTGAAAAAGGTCTGATGATTGGGAATACCTGGTTTAAAAATCGAGATATACATAAGTATACGTATGTAAGTAGGAGAGATGGCCAGAGAGCGTTATTGGATTACGTGCTAATTGACAGGCGCGCGAAAGAGAGACTTTTCGATGTTAATGTGCTGAGAGGTGCAACTGGAGGGATGTCTGATCATTATCTTGTGGAGGCTAAGGTGAAGATTTGTATGGGTTTTCAGAAAAAAAGAGTGAATGTTGGGGTGAAGAGGGTGGTGAGAGTAAGTGAGCTTGGGAAGGAGACTTGTGTGAGGAAGTACCAGGAGAGACTGAGTACAGAATGGAAAAAGGTGAGAACAATGGAAGTAAGGGGAGTGGGGGAGGAATGGGATGTATTTAGGGAATCAGTGATGGATTGCGCAAAAGATGCTTGTGGCATGAGAAGAGTAGGAGGTGGGTTGATTACAAAGGGTAGTGAGTGGTTGGATGAAGAAGTAAGAGTATTAGTGAAAGAGAAGAGAGAGGCATTTGGACGATTTTTGCAGGGAAAAAATGAAATTGAGTAGGAGACGTATAAAAGAAAGAGACAGGAGGTCACGAGAAAGGTGCAAGAGGTGAAAAAAAGGGCAAATGAGAGTTGGGGCGAGAGAGTATCATTAAATTTTAGGGAGAATAAAAAGATGTTCTGGAAGGAGGTAAATAAAGTGCGTAAGACAAGGGAGCAAATGGGAACTTCAGTGAAGGGCGCAAATGGGAGGTGATAACAAGTAGTGGTGATGTGAGCAGGAGATGGAGTGAGTATTTTGAAGGTTTGTTGAATGTGTTTGATGATAGAGTGGCAGATATAGGGTGTTTTGGTCCAGATGGTGTGCAAAGTGAGAGGGTTAGGGAAATGATTTGGTAAACAGAGAAGAGGTAGTAAAAGCTTTGCGGAAGATGAAATCCGGCAAGGCAGCAGGTTTGGATGGTATTGCAGTGGAAGTTATTAAAAAAGGGGGTGACTGTATTGTTGACTGGTTGGTAAGGTTATTTAATGTATGTATGACTCATGGTGAGGTGCCTGAGGATTGGCGGAATGCGTGCATAGTGCCATTGTACAAAGGCAAAGGGGAAAAGAGTGAGTGCTCAAATTACAGAGGTATAAGTTTGTTGAGTATTCCTGGTAAATTATATGGGAGGGTATTGACTGAGAGGGTGAAAGCATGTACAGAGCATCAGATTCGGGAAGAGCAGTGTGGTTTCAGAAGTGGTAGAGGATGTGTGGATCAGGTGTTTGCTTTGAAGAATGTATGTGAAAAATACTTAGAAAAGCAAATGGATTTGTATGTAGCATTTATGGATCTGGATAAGGCATATGATAGAGTTGATAGAGATGCTCTGTGGAAGGTATTAAGAATATATGGTGTGGGAGGCAAGTTGTTAGAAGCAGTGAAAAGTTTTTATCGAGGATGTAAGGCATGTGTACGTGTAGGAAGAGAGGAAAGTGATTGGTTCTCAGTGAATGTAGGTTTGCGGCAGGGGTGTGTGATGTCTCCATGGTTGTTTAATGTGTTTATGGATGGGGTTGTTAGGGAGGTGAATGCAAGAGTTTTGGAAAGAGGGGCAAGTATGAAGTCTGTTGGGGATGAGAGAGCTTGGGAAGTGAGTCAGTTGTTTTTCGCTGATGATACAGCGCTGGTGGCTGACTCATGTGAGAAACTGCAGAAGCTGGTGACTGAGTTTGGTAAAGTGTGTGAAAGAAGAAAGTTAAGAGTAAATGTGAATAAGAGCAAGGTTATTAGGTACAGTAGGGTTGAGGGTCAAGTCAATTGGGAGGTGAGTTTGAATGGAGAAAAACTGGAGGAAGTGAAGTGTTTTAGATATCTGGGAGTGGATCTGGCAGCGGATGGAACCATGGAAGCGGAAGTGGATCATAGGGTGGGGGAGGGGGCGAAAATTCTGGGAGCCTTGAAGAATGTTTGGAAGTCGAGAACATTATCTTGGAAAGCAAGAATGTGTATGTTTGAAGGAATAGTGGTTCCAACAATGTTGTATGGTTGCGAGGCGTGGGCTATGGATAGAGTTGTGCGCAGGAGGATGGATGTGCTGGAAATGAGATGTTTGAGGACAATATGTGGTGTGAGGTGGTTTGATCGAGTAAGTAACGTAAGGGTAAGAGAGATGTGTGAAAATAAAAAGAGCGTGGTTGAGAGAGCAGGAGAGGGTGTTTTGAAATGGTTTGGGCACATGGAGAGAATGAGTGAGGAAAGATTGACCAAGAGGATATATGTGTCGGAGGTGGAGGGAACGAGGAGAAGAGGGAGACCAAATTGGAGGTGGAAAGATGGAGTGAAAAAGATTTTGTGTGATCGGGGCCTGAACATGCAGGAGGGTGAAAGGAGGGCAAGGAATAGAGTGAATTGGATCGATGTGGTATACCGGGGTTGACGTGCTGTCAGTGGATTGAATCAGGGCATGTGAAGCGTCTGGGGTAAACCATGGAAAGCTGTGTAGGTATGTATATTTGCGTGTGTGGACGTATGTATATACATGTGTATGGTGGTGAGTTGGGCCATTTCTTTCGTTTGTTTCCTTGCGCTACCTCGAAAACGCGGGAGACAGCGACAAAGCAAAAAAAAAAAAATATATATATATATATATATATATATATATATATATATATATATATATATATATATATATATATATATATATATATATATATATATATATGTATATAGACAAGAGAACAAATGGGAATATCGGTTAAGGAAGCTAATGGTAAGGTGATAACTAGTTGTAGTGATGTTAGGATATGGAGTGAGTATTTTGAAGTTTTCCTGAATGTGTTAGATGACAGATGGCAAATGTAGGGTGTTCTGGTCGAGGCGGTGTGCGAAGTGATAGGGTTAGGGAGAATGATTTGGTAAACAGAGAAGAGGTAGTAAAAGCTTTCCAGATGAAAGTTGGCAAGGCAGCAGGTTTGGATGGTATTGCAGTAGAATTTGTTAGGAAAAGGGGTGAGTATGCTGTTTACTAGTTGGTAAGGCTACTTAATACATGTTTGACTCATGGTAAGGTGCCCGAGGATTGTCGGAATGCTTACATAGTGTTTGTACAAACGCAAAGGGGATAAAGGTGAGTGCTTAAATTACTGAGGTATAAGTTTGTTGAGTATTCCTGGGAAAGTATATGGGAAAGTATTGATTGAGAAGGTGAAGGCATGTACAGAGCATCAGATTGGAGAAGAGCATTGTGGTTTCGGAAGTGTTACAGGATGTGTGGATCAGGTGTTTGTTTTGAAGAATGTATGTGAGAAATATTTAGAAAAGCAAATGGATTTGCTTTGTTTGATTTATGATTGATGTATTTTTCTTTGTCGCTGTCTCCCGCGTTTGCGAGGTAGCGCAAGGAAACAGACGAAAGAAATTGCCCAACCCACCCCCATACACATGCATATATATACACGTCCACACACGCAAATATACACACCTATACATTTCAATGTACACCTACATATACACACACAGACACATTCATATATACCCATGCACACAATTCACACAGTCTGCCTTTATTCATTCCCATCGCCAACCCGCCACACAAGGAATATCATCCCCTTACCCCCTCATGTGTGCGAGGTAGCGCTAAGAAAAGACAACAAAGGTCCCATTCGTTCACACTCAGTCTCTAGCTGTCATGCAATAATGCCCGAAACCACAGCTTCCTTTCCACATCCAGGCCCCACACAACTTTCCATGGTTTACCACAGACCCTTCACATGCTCTGATTCAATCCACTGACAGCACGTCAACCCCGGTATACCACATCGATCCAATTCACTCTATTCCTTGCCTCCTTTCACCCTCCTGCATGTTCAGGCCCCGATCACACAAAATCTTTTTCACTCCATCTTTCCACCTCCAATTTGGTCTCCCTCTTCTCCTCGTTCCCTCCACTCTGACACATATATCCTCTTGGTCAATCTTTCCTCACTCATTCTCTCCATGTGCCCAAACCATTTCAAAACACACTCTTCTGCTCTCTCAACCACGCTCTTTTTATTTCCACACATCTCTCTTACCCTTACATTACTTACTCCATCAAACCACCTCACACCACATATTGTCCTCAAACATCTCATGTCCAGCACATCCACCCTCCTGCGCACAACTCTATCCATAGCCCACGCCTCGCAATCATACAACATTGTTGGAACCGCTATTCCTTCAAACATACCCATTTTTGCTTTCCGAGATAATGTTCTTGACTTTCACACATTCTTCAAGGCTCCCAGGATTTTCGCCCCCTCCCCCACCCTATGATTTACTTCCGTTTCCATGGTTCCATCCGCTGCCAGATCCACTCCCAGATATCTAAAACACTTTACTTCTTCCAGTTTTTCTCCATTCAAACTTACCTCCCAATTGACTTGACCATCAACCCTACTGTACCTAATAACCTTGCTCTTATTCACATTTTCTCTTAACTTTCTTCTTTCACACACTTTACCAAACTCAGTCACCAGCTTCTGCAGTTTCTCACATGAATCAGCCACCAGCGCTGTATCATCAGCGAACAACAACTGACTCACTTCCCAAGCTCTCTCATCCACAACAGACTTCATACTTGACCCTCTTTCCAAAACTCTTGCATTCACCTCCCTATCAACCCCATCCATAAACAAATTAAACAACCATTGAGACATCACACACCCCTGCCGCAAACCTACATTCACTGAGAACCAATCACTTTCGTCTCTTCCTACACGTACACATGCCTTACATCCTCGATAAAAACTTTTCACTGCTTCCAACAACTTACCTCCCACACCATATATTCTTAATACCTTCCATAGAGCATCTCTATCAACTCTATCATATGCCTTCTCCAGATCCATAAATGCTACATACAAATCCATTTGCTTTTCTAAGTATTTCTCACATACATTCTTCAAAGCAAACACCCGATCCACACATCCTCTACCACTTCTGAAACCACACTGCTCATCCCCAATCTGATGCTCTGTACATGCCTTCACCCTCTCAATCAATACCCTCCCATATAATTTACCATGAATACTCAACAAACTTATACCTCTGTAATTTGAGCACTGACTCTTATCCCCTTTGCCTTTGTACAATGGCACTATGCACGCATTCCGCCAATCCTCAGGCACCTCACCATGAGTCATACATACATTAAATAACCTTACCAACCGGTGAACAATACAGTCACCCCCTTTTTTAATAACTTCCACTGCAATACCATCCAAACCTGCTGCCTTGCCGGCTTTTATCTTCCGCAAAGCTTTTACTACCTCTTCTCTGTTTACCAAATCATTTTCCCTAACCCTTTCACTTTGCACACCACCTCGACCAAAACACCCTATATCTGCCACTCTATCATCAAACACATTCAACAAACCTTCAAAATACTCACTCCAACTCCTTCTCACATCACCACTACTTGTTATCACCTCCCCATTTGCGCCCTTCACTGAAGTTCCCATTTGCTCCCTTGTCTTGGGTACTTTATTTACCTCCTTCCAGAACATCTTTTTATTCTCCCTAAAATTTAATGATACTCTCTCACCCCAACTCTCATTTGCCCTCTTTTTCACCTCTTGCACCTTTCTCTTGACCTCCTGTCTCTTTCTTTTATACAACTCCCACTCAATTGCATTTTTTCCATGCAAAAATCGTCCAAATGCCTCTCTCTTCTCTTTCACTAATAATCTTACTTCTTCATCCCACCACTCACTACCCTTTCTAATCAACCCACCTCCCACTCTTCTCATGCCACAAGCATCTTTTGCGCAATCCATCACTGATTCCCAAAATACATCCCATTCCTCCCCCACTCCCCTTACTTCCATTGTTCTCACCTTTTTCCATTCTGTGCTCAGTCTCTCCCGGTACTTCCTCACACAGGTGTCCTTCCCAAGCTCACTTACTCTCACCACCCTCTTCACCCCAACATCCACTCTTCTTTTCTGAAAACCCATACAAATCTGCACCTTAGCCTCCACAAGATAATGATCAGACATCCCTCCAGTTTCACCTCTCAGCACATTAACATCGAAAAGTATCTCTTTCGGGCGCCTGTCAGTTAACACGTAATCCAATAACGCTCTCTGGCCATCTCTCCTACTTACATAGGTATACTTATGTATATCTCGCTTTTTAAACCAGGTATTCCCAATCACCAGTCCTTTTTCAGCACATAAATCTACAAGCTCTTCACCATTTCCATTTAAAACATTGAACACCCCATGTATACCAATTATTCCCTCAACTGCCACATTACTCATCTTTGCATTCAAATCACCCATCACTATAACCCGGTCTCGTGCATGAAAACCACTAACACACTCATTCAGCTGGTCCCAAAACACTTGCCTCTCATGATCATGATATAAATATATATATGTATATATATATATATATTTTTTTTTTTTTTTTTTTTTTTTTATACTTTGTCGCTGTCTCCCGCGTTTGCGAGGTAGCGCAAGGAAACAGACGAAAGAAATGGCCCAACCCCCCCCCCCCCCATACACATGTACATACACACGTCCACACACTCAAATATACATACCTACACAGCTTTCCATGGTTTACCCCAGACGCTTCACATGCCTTGATTCAATCCACTGACAGCACGTCAACCCCTGTATACCACATCGCTCCAATTCACTCTACTCCTTGCCTTCCTTTCACCCTCCTGCATGTTCAGGCCCCGATCACACAAAATCTTTTTCACTCCATCTTTCCACCTCCAATTTGGTCTCCCTCTTCTCATCGTTCCCTCCACCTCCGACACATATATCCTCTTGGTCAATCTTTCCTCACTCATTCTCTCCATGTGCCCAAACCATTTCAAAACACCCTCTTCTGCTCTCTCAACCACGCTCTTTTTATTTCCACACATCTCTCTTACCCTTACGTTACTTTCTCGATCAAACCACCTCACACCACACATTTTCCTCAAACATCTCATTTCCAGCACATCCATCCTCCTGCGCACATCTCTATCCATAGCCCACGCCTCGCAACCATACAACATTGTTGGAACCACTATTCCTTCAAACATACCCATTTTTGCTTTCCGAGATAATGTTCTCGACTTCCACACATTTTTCAAGGCTCCCAAAATTTTCGCCCCCTCCCCCACCCTATGATCCACTTCCGCTTCCATGGTTCCATCCGCTGACAGATCCACTCCCAGATATCTAAAACACTTTACTTCCTCCAGTTTTTCTCCATTCAAACTCACCTCCCAATTGACTTGACCCTCACCCCTACTGTACCTAATAACCTTGCTCTTATTCACATTTACTCTTAACTTTCTTCTTCCACACACTTTACCAAACTCAGTCACCAGCTTCTGCAGTTTCTCACATGAATCAGCCACCAGCGCTGTATCATATATATATATATATATATATATATATATATATATATATATATATATATATATATATATATATATATATGTGGATGTGCTGGATATGAGATGTTTGAGGACAATATGTGGTATGAGGTGGTTTAATCGAGTAAGTCATGTAAGGGTAAGAGAGATGTGTGGAAATTAAAAGAGTGTGGTTGAGAGAGCAGAAGAGGGTGTTTTGAAATGGTTTGGTCACATGGAGAGAATGAGTGAGGAAAGATTGACCAATAGAATATATGTGTCAGAGGTGTAGGGAACGAGGAGAAGTGGGAGACCAAATTGGAGGTGGAAAGATGGAGTGAAATAGATTTTGAGTAATCGGGGCCTGAACATGCAGGAGGGTGAAAGGCGTGCAAGGAACAGAGTAAATTGGAACGATGTGGTATACCGGGGTCGACGTGCTGTCAATGGATTGAACCAGGACATGTGAAGCGTCTGGGGTAAACCATGGAACGTTGTGTGGGACCTGGATGTGGAAAAGGAGCTGTGGTTTCGGTGGATTATTACATGACAGCTAGAGACTGAGTGTGAACGAATGGGGCCTTTGGTGTCTTTTCCTAGCGCTACCTCGCACACATGAGGGGGGAGGGGGTTGTTATTCCATGTGTGACGAGGTGGCGATGGGAACAAATAAAGGCAGACAGTATGAATTATTTACATGTGTATATATGTATATGTCTGTGTGTGTATATATATGTGTACATTGAGATGTATAGGTATGAATATTTGCGTGTGTGGACGTGTATGTATATACATGTGTATGTGGGAGGGTTGGGCCATTCTTTCGTCTGTTTCCTTGCGCTACCTCGCTAACGCGGAAGGCAGCGACAAAGGAAAATAAATGAATATATAAATAAATAGATAATAAATATATATATATGAAAATATATACATATATATATACATACATATATATATATTTATATATATATATATATATATATATATATATATATATATATATATATATATATATATATATATATATATATATATATATATATATATATATATATATATATATATATATATATTATCCCTGGGGATAGTGGAGAAAGAATACTTCCCACGTATTCCCTGCGTGTCGTAGAAGGCGACTAAAAGGGAAGGGAGCGGGGGGCTGGAAATCCTCCCCTCCTTTTTTTTTTTTTTCCCAAAGAAGGAACAGAGAAGGGGGTCAGATGAGGATATTCCCTCAAAGGCCCAGTCCTCTGTTCTTAACGCTACCTCGCTAATGCGGGAAATGGCGAATAGTATGAAAGAAAAAAAAGAATATATTGTTTCGTGTGTGGCGGGGTGGCGATGGGAATGGGTGGGGCAGACAGTGTGAATTGTGTACATGTGTACATATGTATATGTCTGTGTGTGTATATATATATATGTATATGTTGAGATGTATAGGTATGTATATTTGCGTGTGTGGACGTGTATGTATATATAAATGTATATGTATATACGTTGAAATGAATAGGTTTGTATATGTGCGTGTGTGAATGTGTATGTATATACAGGTGCATGTGTATGGGTAGGGACATTCTTTCGCCTGATTCCATGCGCTACCTTGCTAACGCGGGATACAGCGATAGTCTAATAAATATACAAATATATATATATATATATATATATATATATATATATATATATATATATATATATATATATATATATATATATATATTTTTTTTTTTTTTTTCTTTATACTTTGTCGCTGTCTCCCGCGTTTGCGAGGTAGCGCAAGAAAACAGACGAAAGAAATGGCCCAACCCACCCCCATACACATGTATATACATACGTCCACACACGCAAATATACATACCTACACAGCTTTCCATGGTTTACCCCAGACGCTTCACATGCCTTGATTCAATCCACTGACAGCACGTCAACCCCGGTATACCACATCGCTCCAATTCACTCTATTCCTTGCCCTCCTTTCACCCTCCTGCATGTTCAGGCCCCGATCACACAAAATCTTTTTCACTCCATCTTTCCACCTCCAATTTGGTCTCCCTCTTCTCATTGCTCCCTCCACCTCCGACACATATATCCTCTTGGTCAATCTTTCCTCACTCATCCTCTCCATGTGCCCAAACCACTTCAAAACACCCTCTTCTGCTCTCTCAACCACGCTCTTTTTATTTCCACACATCTCTCTTACCCTTACGTTACTCACTCGATCAAACCACCTCACACCACACATTGTCCTCAAACATCTCATTTCCAGCACATCCATCCTCCTGCGCACAACTCTATCCATAGCCCACGCCTCGAAACCATACAACATTGTTGGAACTACTATTCCTTCAAACATACCCATTTTTGCTTTCCGAGATAATGTTCTCGACTTCCACACATTCTTCAAGGCCCCCAGAATTTTTTCCCCCTCCCCCACCCTATGATCCACTTCCGCTTCCATGGTTCCATCCGCTGCCAAATCCACTCCCAGATATCTAAAACACTTCACTTCCTCCAGTTTTTCTCCTTTCAAACTCACCTCCCAATTGACTTGATGACCCTCAACCCTACTGTACCTAATAACCTTGCTCTTATTCACATTTACTCTTAACTTTCTTCTTTCACACACTTTACCAAACTCAGTCACCAGCTTCTGCAGTTTCTCACATGAATCAGCCACCAGCGCTGTATCATCAGCGAACAACAACTGACTCACTTCCCAAGCTCTCTCATCCCCAACAGACTTCATACTTACCCCTCTTTCCAAAACTCTTGCATTTACCTCCCTAACAACCCCATCCATAAACACATTAAACAACCATGGAGACATCACACACCCCTGCCGCAAACCTACATTCACTGAGAACCAATCACTTTCCTCTCTTCCTACACGTACACATGCCTTACATCCTCGATAAAAACTTTTCACTGCTTCTAACAACTTTCCTCCCACACCATATATTCTTAATACCTTCCACAGAGCATCTCTATCAACTCTATCATATGCCTTCTCCAGATCCATAAATGCTACATACAAATCCATTTGCTTTTCTAAGTATTTCTCACATACATTCTTCAAAGCAAACACCTGATCCACACATCCTCTACCACTTCTGAAACCACACTGCTCTTCCCCAATCTGATGCTCTGTACATGCCTTCACCCTCTCAATCAATACCCTCCCATATAATTTACCAGGAATACTCAACAAACTTATACCTCTGTAATTTGAGCACTCACTCTTTTCCCCTTTGCCTTTGTACAATGGCACTATGCACGCATTCCGCCAATCCTCAGGCACCTCACCATGAGTCATACATACATTAAATAACCTTACCAACCAGTCAACAATACAGTCACCCCCTTTTTTAATAAATTCCACTGCAATACCATCCAAACCTGCTGCCTTGCCGGCTTTCATCTTCCGCAAAGCTTTCACTACCTCTTCTCTGTTTACCAAATCATTTTCCCTAACCCTCTCACTTTGCACACCACCTCGACCAAAACACCCTATATCTGCCACTCTATCATCAAACACATTCAACAAACCTTCAAAATACTCACTCCATCTCCTTCTCACATCACCACTACTTGTTATCACCTCCCCATTTGCGCCCTTCACTGAAGTTCCCATTTGCTCCCTTGTCTTACGCACTTTATTTACCTCCTTCCAGAACATCTTTTTATTCTCCCTAAAATTTAATGATACTCTCTCACCCCAACTCTCATTTGCCCTTTTTTTCACCTCTTGCACCTTTCTCTTGACCTCCTGTCTCTTTCTTTTATACATCTCCCACTCAATTGCATTTTTTCCCTGCAAAAATCGTCCAAATGCCTCTCTCTTCTCTTTCACTAATACTCTTACTTCTTCATCCCACCACTCACTACCCTTTCTAATCAACCCACCTCCCACTCGTCTCATGCCACAAGCATCTTTTGCGCAATCCATCAGTGATTCCCTAAATACATCCCATTCCTCCCCCACTCCCCTTACTTCTATTGTTCTCACCTTTTTCCATATATATATATTTATATATATATATATTTTATATATATATATATATATATATATTCTTTTTTTTTTTTTGTTTTTTCTCTGTCTCCCGCGTTTGCGAGGTAGCGCAAGGAAACAGACGAAAGAAATGGCCCAACTCACCCCCATACACATGTATATACATACGTCCACACACGCAAAATATACATACCTACACAGCTTTCCATGGTTTACCCCAGACGCTTCACATGCCTTGATTCAATCCACTGATAGAACGTCAACCCCGGTATACCACCTCGCTCCAATTCACTCTATTCCTTGCCCTCCTTTCACTCTCCTGCATGTTCAGGCTCCGATCACACAAAATCTTTTTCACTCCATCTTTCCACCTCCAATTTGGTCTCCCTCTTCTCCTCGTTCCCTCCACCTCCGACACATATATCCTCTTGGTCAATCTTTCCTCACTCATTCTCTCCATGTGCCCAAACCATTTCAAAACACCCTCTTCTGCTCTCTCAACCACGCTCTTTTTATTTGCACACATCTCTCTTACCCTTACGTTACTTACTCGATCAAACCACTTCACACCACACATTGTCCTCAAACATCTCATTTCCAGCACATCCATCCTCCTGCGCACAACTCTATCCATAGCCCACGCCTCCCAACCATACAACATTGTTGGAACCACTATTCCTTCAAACATACTCATTTTTGCTTTCCGAGATAATGTTCTCGACTTCCACACATTCTTCAAGGCTCCCAGAATTTTTTCCCCCTCCCCCACCCTATGATCCACTTCCGCTTCCATGGTTCCATCCGCTGCCAAATCCACTCCCAGATATCTAAAACACTTCACTTCCTCCAGTTTTTCTCCATTCAAACTCACCTCCCAATTGACTTGACCCTCAACCCTACTGTACCTAATAACCTTGCTCTTATTCACATTTACTCTTAACTTTCTTCTTTCACACACTTTACCAAACTCAGTCACCATCTTCTGCAGTTTCTCACATGAATCAGCCAACTAGCGCTGTATCATCAGCGAACAACAACTGACTCACTTCCCAAGCTCTCTCATCCCCAACAGACTTCATACTTGCCCCTCTTTCCAAAACTCTTACATTCACCTCCCTAAGAACCCCATCCATAAACAAATTAAACAACCATGGAGACATCACACACCCCCTCCGGACACCTACATTCACTGAGAACCAATCACTCTCCTCTCTTCCTACACGTACACATGCCTTACATCCTCGATAAAAACTTTTTACTGCTTCTAACAACTTGCCTCCCACACCATATATTCTTAATACCTTCCACAGAGCATCTCTATCAACTCTATCATATGCCTTCTCCAGATCCATAAATGCTACATACAAATCCATTTGCTTTTCTAAGTATTTCTCACATACATTCTTCAAAGCAAACACCTGATCCACACATCCTCTACCACTTCTGAAACCACACTGCTCTTACCCAATCTGATGCTCTGTACTTGCTTTCACCCTCTCAATCAATACCCTCCCTTATAATTTACCAGGAATACATATATGTTCACGAACAAAGTGCATAGGCAACGCGCACCTTCATAGAACATTCAAACCTCCATCAGCAAGCATCGAACCCGGGACCCCTCTGCAACAGGCGGGAATGCTACCTCTAGGATAAGTGCCTGGCTAATAGGAGATAACTATTTGAATACTATGTACTCGACTACCCTTCGTCCCAATTTGGTGAGCAAAGGGGTCTACACCGGTCATTTCCCAACAGTCGCACATAGCCAGCAGATAGCATTTTACCGAACCTTACTGTACAACGCGGAGGTATATGAATACGAAAAAGGGCATGGGAACGCACACCTTCATAGAACATACAAACCTCCAACAGCCATGATCGAACCCGGAACGCCTGTGCCACAGGCGGGAATGCTAACGCTAGGCTATGGGCCTGGCTAATAGGAAATAACTATTCGGATACAATGTACTCGAATACCCGTTGGTGAGCAACGGGGCCTACACCGATCATTTCCCAACAGGCGCACATAGACTTGCTGGCTTTCATCTTCCGCAAAGCTTTCACTACCTCTTCTCTGTTTGTCAAACCATTCTCCCTGACCCTCTCACTTCGCACATTACCTCGACGAATAGACCCATATCTGACATTTTATCATCACACACATTCAAAAACCTTCAAAATACTCACTCTATCACGTTCGCACTTCACAATTACTAGGTATTACCCCCTTATTAGCCCCCTTCACCGATATTTGCATGGAAATAGTGCTAATGATTGCGAGATGTATAAAAGAAAGAGACGGAAGGTCAAGAGAAGGGTGCAAGAGTTGAAAAAGCGGGCAAATGAGAGTTAGGGTGAGAGAGTATCATTAAATTTTAGGGAGAATAAGAAAATGTTGTGGAAGAAGGTAAATAAAATGCGTAAGACAAGAGAACAAATGGGAACATCGGTGAAGGGGGTTAAATTGGAGGTAATAAGTAGTGGTGATGTAAGAAGGTGATGGAGTGAGTATTTTGAAGGAATGTTGAACGTGTTAGCTGATAGAGTGGCAGATATAGGATGTTTTGGTCGAGGGGGTGTGCGAACTGAGAGGGTCAGGGAGAATAGCTTGGTAAACGGATAAGAGTTAGCGAAATCTTTACGGAAGATAAAAGCCGGCAAGGCATCGGGTTTGGATGGTAGTGGAGTGGAAGTTATTAAAAAACGGGGTGAATGGGTGGTAAAGATACTCACTGTATTCATGGCTCTTGATGATGTACTTGAGGAGTGGCGGAATGGATGCATAGTGCCATTGTACAAAGGCAAAGGGGATAAATTTGAGTGTTCAAAGTACACAGGAATAAGTTTGTTGAGTACTCCTGGGAAATTATATGGGAAGGTATTGATTGAGAGGGTGAAGACATGTACAGCGCATCAGATTGCGGAAGAGCAGTGTGGTTTCAGAAGTGGTAGAGGATGTGTGGATCAGGTGTTTGCTTTGAAAAACGTTGTGAGAAATACTTAGAAAAGCATATGGATTTGAATGTAGCATTTCTAGATCTGGAGAAGGCATATGATAGAGTTGATAGAGATGCTCTTTGGAAGGTATCATGAGTATAAGGTGTGGGAAGCAAGTTCCTAGAAGCAGTGAAAACTTTTTATCTAGGATATAAGACCTCTGTACGAGTAGGAAGAGAGGAAAGTGATTCGTTCCCAGTGAATGTAGGTTTGCGGTAGGGGTGCGTGATGTGTCCATGGTTGTTTAATTTGTTTATGGATGGGAGTGTTAAGAAGGAGAATGCAAATGTTTTGGAAAGAGGGTCAATTATGCAGTCTATTGGAAAGTAGGTCAGTTGTTGTTCGCTGATGATAGAGCGCTGGTAGCTGATTCGGGTGAGAAACTGTAGAAGCTGGTGACTGAGTTTGGTAAAGTGTGTGAAAGAAGAAAGCTGAGAGTAAATGTGAATAAGAGCAAGGTCATTAGTTTTAGTAGGGCTGAGAGACAAGTCAAATGGGAGGTAAGTTTGAATGAATAAAATCTGGGGGACTGAAGTGTTTTAGATATCTGGGAGTGGATTTGGGAGCGGATGGAACCTTGGAAGTAGAAGTGAGTCACAGGGTGGGAGAGGAGGCGAATGTTTTGGGAGCGTTGAAGAATGTCTGGAAGGCGAGATCATTATCTGGGAAAGAAAAAATGGGTATGTTTGAAGTAATAATGGTTCCAACAATGTTATATGGTTGTGAGGCGTTGGCTATAGATAGGGTTATGCGGAGTAGGATGGATGTGTTGGAAATGAGATGTTTGAGGACAATGTGTGGTGTGAGGTGGTTTGATCAGGTAAGTAATGAAAGGATAAGAGAGATATATGGTAATAAAAAAGAGTGTGGTTGAGAGAGCAGAAGAGGGTGTTTTGAAATGGTTTGGTCACGTGGAGAGAATGAGTGAAGAAAGATTGACCAAGATGATATATGTGTCAGAGATGGAGGGAAGAAGGAGAAGTGGGAGACCAAATTGGAGGTGGAAAGATGGAGTAACAAGGATTTTGAATGATAGGGGCCTGAACATGCAGGAGGGTGAAAGGCGTGCAAGGAATAAAGTGAATTGGGACGATGTAGTATACCGGGGTCGACGTGCTGTCAATGGATTGAACCAAGGCATGTGAAGCGTCTGGGGTAAACCATGGAAAGTTCTGTGGGGCCTGGATGTAGAAAGGGAGCTGTGGTTTCGGTGCATTATACATGACAGCTACCTTTTTCCTAGCGCTACCTCGCGCACATGTAGGGGGAGGGGGTTGGTATTTCATATGTGGCGGGGTGGCGACGAGAATGAATGAGGGTAGACAGTATGAATTATGTACATGTGTATATATGTATATGTCTGTGTGTGTATATATATATGTATACGTTGAGATGTATAGATATGTATATGTGCTGTGTGTGGACGTGTATGTAAATACATGTGTATGTGGGTGGGTTGTGCCATTCTTTCGTCTGTTTCTTTGCGCTACCTCGCCAACGCGGGAGACAGCGACAAAGTATAGTAAATGAATAATATATATATATATATATATATATATATATATATATATATATATATATATATATATATATATATATATATATATGTATCCTCTCCTCCACTAACTTCTACTTCACCACACTCACTGGCAAGGTTCCGCCTCTCCCTTTCTCCCTCTTCGCACCATTTCTCCACCATCTCGCATCTCCCTACCCCCTGTTCTCAGCCAGAGAAGCTGCCAACTAAGCAGCCTCACAGCGCCACCAGAATGTGTGATCAACACATCCTGAAGTTTATCGCTCAAAAACTACTTGTTCTTCTCGACACAACTACACCACAAGCAATGGAGAGGGGGGGGGGGGGTTACTCCTTTATTGACGGCCAGTTTGGCAAAACAGATGTTATTTTGGTGGGCTCAGTGACGGCACAAGGTATGTTTGGTGACAAAACTTTCACTGTCAGGAGTGGGATTCGAACCCACGCCCGGAAGACCGGACTGCGACCTGAACGCAGCGCCTTGGACCGCTCGGCCATCCTGACATGCTTCGAAGTTGTGGAAAACTCATAACAGAATCTGCTTATTATGTCCAACGGTGACTACCTTACTCGTTACTTGGCTATTTGTATATATATGGAACTTAGTGTGTATATTTCGAGTGATAAGGTATATATCTATATCTATATCTATCTATCTATCTATCTATCTATTATATATATACATATATATATATATATATATATATATATATATATATATATATATATATATATATATATATATATATATATATATATATATATATATATATATATATATATATTTTATCAACATCTATAAAGTATTTCAAGGTTTGCCGTGTGAACTCACTAAGCTCTATGTATGTAGGTAAAGCTATATGACGAGCAAGGTAGTCGCCGGATGACATGATAAAGAGATGCTGCTAAGGTTTCTCCACATCTTCTAGCATGTCAGGATGGCCGAGCGGTCCAAGGCGCTGCGTTCAGGTCGCAGTCCGGTCTTCCGGGCGTGGGTTCGAATCCCACTCCTGACAGTGAAAGTTTTCTCACCAAAGATACCTTGTGCCGTCACTGAGCCCACCAAAATAACATCTGTTTTGCCACACTGGCAGTCAGTAAAGGGGTGAATCTTCCTCCCCCTAGCCTGTGTGGTGTCGTGTTGAGAAGAACAAGTAGTTCTTGAGCGATAAACTTAAAGAGGTGTTGAGAGATCATCACACTCTGGTGGTTCTGTGAGGCTGCATGCTTGGCAGCCTCTCTGGCTGAGGACAGGAGGTAGTGAGAGACGAGATGGTGAAGTAATGGTGCGGTGAGGGAGGGAGGGAAAGGCGGTACCTTGTGTGTGGGTGTGGTGAAGTGGAAGTTAGTGGAGGAGAGGGAGGGTGGTGTTGGCAGGAACTAGAGAACGTCTAAGTTCATTAGAGAGAGAAAGAGAGAGAGAGTTTGACATAGCCTTAGAGGCATTTGACCTTACCATTGAGAGTTAGTTCAAATGCTAGTTCATTTTACTTAAGGATCGTACAGTCGTGCTCAAGGGTCACGCCGTCGTTCTCAAGTACTAGAGGTCATCAAGGGAATGTAAGACAGAGGTCGCAAGAGGATGTGTGACGCCATCAGACGGTCTTAGGGATTGCCAAGTGACAACGGTAACAGTCACCATGCAACCATGAAGGAGTTGCTATTACGGAGGTCGTCTCAAGATATGGACACGGCAAATGAGGTCGTCGGAGAGCCTTATGCGGCACAGGTGGGGGTCGTCAGAGAACCTTATGCGGCACAGGTGGGGGTCGTCGGAGAATGTGAAACGCCACTAGAGATCGTCTTGGAACGTCAAGTGGCGTAAGAGATCGCCAGGAAATGTGAAATGGCATTTGGGGTCACAGAACTGTGAAACGTCGATTCAGACCATCGTACAATGAACCTGAGGCACGTGAATTATCCTTGGGAATTTGGCTGTCGACTGAGGAGGAAAATCTTTGTGAATAACAGAACCCTTTACTCAGATTGAAGCAAAATGAGTTCGTGACAATAGACATTTTAACAATGGCAGTCTATTCAAGTTTTCAATGGATTCTCATGGCATGAAACTTTACCATTTGATTTTTAACATTTTGATTTACCATATATATATATATATATATATATATATATATATATATATATATATATATATATATATATATATATATATATATTGTATGTATATATACACAGGAGAGCTTAGGACGAGATTTTGCCAAAAGGTGGTGCTAGTATGTGCAGGGCTCAATACCAGAACATCAGCAATTAATAGTAACTATTTGTGTGAGATTTAAGTGCTGTCAGATATTTGGTATGACACAGAGAATATGAGTTTCTGGACTGGATGCAATATGGGCCGGAAAGGGGAAGGGAACTTGACAGGAACGGGAGCGCTGACTGACTGCTCCTCTGTCGCTAACTCTCCCGATCCTCAGGTTGAAGTACCATCCAGATCGTCAGCTACCTACCACCCGCTACCTTGAAGAGAGAGAGAGAGAGAGAGAGAGAGAGAGAGAGAGAGAGAGAGAGAGAGAGAGAGAGAGAGAGAGAGAGAGAATCCTAATCATAGAATTAGCCAGAGCCTGGCCATAGGTGTACAACTCAAGCGCCACCAACATCTAACCAAGGAACATATCAAGAGAGGGCCAGGCGACAGAGGCACATATCTGTCACAGTAAAGCCCTCGCCGTACGAGGGCTACGAGCATCATATCGTTAACCCGCGCAGCCCCCGGGTGTCACACACACCTGAAATTAGAACACGAAAATAACAAAAGCAAGAATGGCGTGCTAGTTCTTGGCAAGGGGGCGGCCGAGGTGGTCTGCGCTCCTCCTCCCACCTGTTGCTCGGCCGCCCCAGAAAATATGCAGGTGTCTTATCTTAACGGGGAGTTCTTTGCCCAAGTGTAATGGCTCAAGTGAAGGGGCTTTACTGACGGCGAAACACTGTATGTCTTCACTTTCAACTGTTTGTGTGTTTGTGTGTGCGTGTGTGTGGGGGGGGGGGAACAGTTAAAGGGGACGGTTTATTTGTTGTTTTTGTTTTTCCTTTGTGTATTTGTTTTGGCTTTGCGTGTTGGTGTTTGTGAGGGCGTTGGTTATAACTGGTGTGTTTTTTGTCACTGTGTGTGTGTGTGTGTGTGTGTGTGTGTAATGACCTACCTGTACCGTACGGGGAGACTCGTGGGGTGTGTGTTAGTAAGTGTGCTACGTGTCATGGCCTGCCAACGCTCGCCCTTAAAAGTACATAGTTTTCGTGAGAGAGAACCTGTGCCCATGACTTACTTAAGCCATGAAACACTTATGACGTAAGAAAAACGTGTTGGTGGTTCGTTTGTCACGCTCAACCGGAGGCTGTATGACTCGTCTGTTACATAAAGAATTCTTACTTATTCGTTAGTCACGTGGAACAACTGGCTCGGAAGGTTCGGTTGTGGTGTGTCAGTTTCTCGCGTGAAATCTGATCCTCGTTTCATATGTTGCATGAACCACAAGTGTTCGTGGTTCATTTGTAGTGTGAAGCACTCGGTCTTGATGGTTCATTTTATGATACGACGTATGAAATCTCCATTTTGCTCTCTTTCCGCACAATGAACATCAGGTCTTTATCAGTGTACGATGTACAGACTTGTTAGCGTCTTGCTTCGCATTTTGTGGGCTCGTTTGTTTCTTAATCTACAGATCAAAGTGGTTCACATAGAATGACATCGGGGATAACAGCCACTGTCCTGAAAAGCCATGGTTAATTACTGTTAATTAAAAGTTATTCTGTATATGGCTACAGCTTTAGTTCTAACCCGGCATACTGTGCCTCCATTGTTCAGAATTCATTTGGCACATTTAAAACTGTGAGAGAAAACAAAGAGCTAGAATCAAACGAGGCAATTGTTAAATCTTGGGCACTTCTTTAAGCGATGAACTGCTACAGTGATTCCTACAGGATACCAACACTATACGTGCTATGTGGAGTTGGTTTTACTGACGCCATAAGACATGTAAGCTTGTATAATAGCGTTGGCGACATGTAAGGGTATCAGAACGTCGGCAATGGTGACAGTGAGCAGTGTGTTCATGCATCAGAGTTAGACCAAAATAACAGAAAGGAACATTTACTTCAACTGCAAGAGCAATAGTATCTTCCATCTAAGTTTTGGCATTTAAACACAGATGTCTGTATGACAGGGACAAGCACTAACTCAAGCATGGTTCAGTACGATCCTTGAGCACGGCGGTACGACCTTCGAGTACGAGACAGTACGATAGATTAGATAGACTGGCCTTTGACCTGACCTTTGAGAATTATCTCAAAGGCCAACCCATTATAGTTAATAGTTGTTAAGACGAGCACCGTTGTGCTCATGGGTCATACCGTCAAACAAATGGGTTTAAAACCAGACTAAGGGAGTCAGGAGGCAGGAATGCAGAGATGTGATTTGAGAGACAGGGACGCATAATGGAACACACCCTACCCCCCACAGGAAAACATACTGAGGTATTTTAATAAACAAGAGCTGAGTCACAAATAGTCTGGCCACATATATCCACACACGCACACACACCCAAAAACACACACACATACACACAGGCACAAATCAACAAAATCAACACAGAGAAAGAGGTGGAGGACATCTCGTAGGTGATAAACTGATCTTATATATATTTATTCATACTCGTCGCCAACCCCGCCACATATAAAATGACAACACCCTCCCCTAGCACGTGCACGAGGTATCGCTAGGAAAAGACAACAAAGGCCACATTCGTTCACACTCTAGCTGTCATGAATAATTCACCGAAACCACAGCTCCCTTTCCACATCCAGGTCCCACAAAACTTTCCATGGTTTACCCCAGACGCTTCATATGCCCTTGTTCAATCCATTGACAGCACGTCCACTCCGGAATACTACAACGTTCCAGTTCACTCTGGTCCTAGCACGCCTTTCACCCTCCTGCATGTTCAGGCCCCGATCGCTAGAAATTTTTTTCACTCTATCCCTCCGCCTCCAATTTGGTCTCCCACTTCTAGTTCCCTCCATCTCTGACACATATATCCTCTTTAACAATCTTTCCTCACTCATTCTCTCCATGTGGCCAATATACTTCAATACACCCTCTTCTGCTCTCTCAACCACACTCTTTTTATTACCACACATCTCTCTTACCCTTTCATTCTTACTTGATCAAACCACCTCACACCACATATTGTCCTCAAACATATCATTTCCAACACACCCACCTTTCTTCGTACAACCCTCTATATATCCCACGCCTCGCAACCATATAACATTCCAGGAACCACTATTCCTTTAAACATACCCATTTTTGCTTTCCGAGATAATGTTCTCGCCTTCCACACATTTTTCAACGCTTCCAGGTACTTTCGCCCCCTCCCCCACCCAGTGACTCACTTCCGCTTCCACGGTTCCATCCGTTGCCAAATCCAATCCCAGATATCTAAAACACTTCACTTCCTCCAGGTTTTCTCCATTCGATTTTACCTCACAATTGACCTGTCCCTCAACCCTAATGTACCTAATTATCTTGCTCTTATTCATATTTACTCTCAGCTTTCTTCTTTCACACACTTTACCAAACTTTGTCACCTACTTCTACAGTTTCTCACCCGAATCATCTGCAAGCGCTGTATCATCAGTGAACAACAACTGACTCACTTCCCAAGCCCTCTCATCCACAACAGACTGCATAATAGCCCCCTCTCTCCAAAACTCTTGCATTCACCTCCCTAACAATCCCATCCATAAACAAATTAAAGAACCATGGAGACATCACGCACCCTCTACCGCAAACCGACATTCACTGAGAACTAATCACTTTCCTCTCTTCCTACTCGCACATATGCCTTACATCCTCGATAAAAACTTTTCACTGCTTCTAGCAACTTGCCTCTCACACCATATATTCTTAATACCTTCCACAGAGGATCTCTATCAACTCTATCGTATGCCTTGATCCATAAATGCTACATACAAATCCATTTGCTTTTCTAAGTATTTCTCACATACATTCTTCAAAGCAAACACCTGATCCACACATCCTCCACCACTTCTGAAACCACACTGCTCTTCCCCAGTCTGATGCTCTACATGCTTTCACCCTCTCAATCAATACCTTCCCATATAATTTCCCAGGAATACTCAACAAACGTATACCTCTATGATTTGAACACTCACCTTTATCCCCTTTGCCTTTGTACGGTGACACTATACATGCATTTTGCCAATCCTCAGGCACCTCACCATGAGTCAACAAACAGTAAATATCTTTACTAAGCAGCCAACATCACAGTCGCCTCTCTTTTTAATAAATTCCACTGTAATACCATCCAAACACACTGCCTTGCTGGCTTTCATCTTCCGCAAAGCTTTTACTACCTCTTCTCTGTTTACCCAATCATTCTCACAAACCCTTTCACTTCGCAAACCACCTCGACCAAAACACCCTATATCTGCCACTCTGTCATCTAACACATTCAGCAAACCTTCAAAATACTCACTCCATCTCCTTCTCACATCACCACTACTTCTTATCACCTCCCCATTAGCCCTTTCATCGATTTTCCCATTTGTTCTCTTGTCTTACCTCCTTCCAAAACATCTTTTTATTCTCCCTAAAATTTAATGATGCTCTCTCACCCCAACCCTCATTTGCCCTCTTTTTCACCTCTTGCACCTTTCTCTTGAACTCCAGCCTCTTTCTTTTATACATCTCCCAATCATTTGCACAATTTCCCTCTATAACTTCCAAATGCCTCTCTCTTCTCTTTCACTAATAATCTTACTTCTTCATCCCACCAATCACTACCCTTCTAATCTGCCCGCCTCCCAAGCTTTTTATACCATAGGCATCTTTTGCACAAGCCATCACTGCTTCCTTAAAATCCATCATATTCCTCCCCCACTCCCCTTACATCCTTTGTTCTCACTTGTTTCCATTCTGCACTCAGTTTCTCCTGGTACTTCCTCACACAAGTCTCCTTCCCAAGCTCAATTACTCTCACCACTCTCTCCACCCAAACATTCTCTCTTTTCTGAAAATCTCTACAAATCTTTACCTTTGCCTCCACAAGATAATGATCAGACATCCCTCCAGGTGCACCTCTTAGCACGTTAACATCCAAAGTCTCTCATGCGACTGTCAATTAACACGTAATCCAATAACGCTCTCAGGCCATCTCTACTATTTTTCAGCACAGTAAACTATATGCTCTTCATCATTTCCATTTAAAACACAGAACACCCCATGTACAACATTTAGTCCCTCATCTCTCACATTATTCACCTTTGCATTCAAATCACCCATCACTATAACCGGTCTCGTGCATCAAAACTACTAACATATTCAATCAGCTGCTCCCAAAACACTTGCCTCTCATGATCTTTCTTCTCATGCCCAGGTGCATAGGCACCAATAATCACTCATCCCTGTCCATCCACTTTTAGTTTTACCAATCTTACACTAGAGTTTACTTTCTTACACTCTATCACATACTCCAACCACTCCTATTTCAGAAGTAGCGCTACTCCTTACCTTGCTCTTGTCCTGTCACCAACCCCTGAAATTACTCCTAAACATTCCAAACCACTCTTTCCCTTTACCCTTGAGCTTCGTTTCACTCAGAGCCAAAACACCCAGGTTCCTTTCCTTAAACGTACTACCTATCTCTCCTTTTCACATCTTGGTTACATCCACACACATTTAGACAGCGCAATCTGAGCATTCGAGGAGGATGAGCACTCTCGGCGAGACTCCTTATTCTGTTTCCTCTTTTAGAAAGTTAGAATACAAGGAGGGGAGGGTTTCTAGCCCCTCGCTCCCGTCCCCTTTAGTCGCCTTCTACAACCCGTGTATGTATGTGTGTGTATATATATATATATATATATATATATATATATATATATATATATATATATATATATATTCTTTTTTTTTCTTTTTTTGCTTTGTCGCTGTCTCCCGCGTTTGCGAGGTAGCGCAAGGAAACAGACGAAAGAAATGGCCCAACCCACCACAATACACATGTATATACATACACGTCCAAACACGCAAATATACATACCTACACAGCTTTCCATGGTTTACCCCAGACGCTTCACATGCCCTGATTCAATCCACTGACAGCACGTCAACCCCGGTATACCACATCGATCCAATTCACTCTATTCCTTGCCCTCCTTTCATCCTCCTGCATGTTCAGGCCCCAATCACCCAAAATCGTTTCACTCCATCTTTCCACCTCCAATTTGGTCTCCCACTTCTCCTCGTTCCCTCCACCTCTAACACATATATCCTCTTGGCCAATCTTTCCTCACTCATTCTCTCCATGTGACCAAACAATTTCAAAACATCCTCTTATGCTCTCTCAACCACACTCTTTTTATTTCCGCACATCTCTCTAACCCTTACATTACTTACTCGATCAAACCACCTCACACCACATATTGTCCTCAAACATCTCATTTCCAGCACATCCATCCTCGTGCGCACAACTCTATCCATAGCCCACGCCTCGCAACCATACAACATTGTTGAAACCACTATCCCTTCAAACATACCCATTTTTACTTTCCGAGATAATGTTCTCGACTTCCAAACATTCTTTAAGGCTCCCAGAATTTTCGCCCCCTCCCCCACCCAGTGACTCACTTCCGCTTCTACGGTTCCATCCGCTGCCAGATCCACTCCCATATATCTAAAACACTTTACTTCCTCCAGTTTTTCTCCATTCAAACTTACCTCCCAATTGACTTGGCCCTCAACCCTACTGTACTTAATAACCTTGCTCTTATTCATTTACTCTTAACTTTCTTCTTTCACACACTTTACCAAACTCAGTCACCAGCTTCTGCAGTTTCTCACATGAATCAGCCACCAGCTCAGTATCATCAGCGAACAACAATTGACTCTCTTCCCAAGCTCTCTCGTCCACAACAGACTGCATACTTGCCCCTCTTTCCAAAACTCTTGCATTCACCTCCCTAACAACCCCATCCATAAACAAATTAAACAACCTTGGAGACATCACACAGCCCTGCCGGAACCCTACATTCACTAAGAACCAATCAATTTCCTCTCTCCCTACACGTACACGTGCCTTACATCCTCGAAAAAAACTTTCCACTGCTTCTAACAACTTGCCTCCCACACCATATATTCTTAATACCTTCCACAGAGCATCTCTATCAACTCTATCATATGCCTTCTCCAGATCCATAAATGCTACATACAAATCCATTTGCTTTTCTAAGTATTTCTCACATATATTCTTCAAAGCAAACACCTGATCCACACATTCTCTGCCACTTCTGAAACCATACTACTCTTCCCCAATCTGATGCTCTGTACATGCCTTCACCCTCTCAATCAATACACTCCCACATAATTTACCAGGAATACTCAACAAACTTATACTTCTGTACTTTGAGCACTAACTCTTATCCCCTTTGCCTTTGTACAATGGCACTATGCAAGCTTTCCGCCAATCCTCAGGCACCTCACCATGAATCATACATACATTAAATAACCTTACCTACCAGTCAACAATACAGTCACCCACTTTTCCAATACATTCCACTTCAATACCTTCCAAACCTGCTGCCTTGCAGGCCTTCATCTTCCGCAAAGCTTTTAGTACCTCTTCTCTGTTTACCAAATCATTTTCCCTAACCCTCTCACTTTGCACACAACCTCGACCAAGACACCCTATATATGCCACTCTATCATCAAAGACATTCAACAAACCTTCAAAATACTCACTCCATCTCCTTCTCACATCACAACTACTTGTTATCACCTCCCCATTAGCCTCCTTCACCGAAGTTCCCATTTGCTCCCTTGTCTTACGCACTTTATTTACCTCCTTCCAGAACATCTTTTTATTCTCCATAAAATTCAATGATACTCTCTCACCCCAACTCTCATTTGCCCTCTTTTTCACCTCTTGCACCTTTCTCTTGACCTCCTGCCTCTTTCTTTTATACATCTCCCACTCATATGCATTATTTCCCTGCAAAAATGGTCCAAATGCATCTATCTTCTCTCTCACTAATAATCTTACTTCTTTATCCCACCACTCACTACCCTTTCCGATCAACCCACCTCCCACGCTTCTCATGCCACAAGCATCTTTTGCGCAATCCATCACTGATTCCCTAAATCCATCCCATTTCTCCTCCACCCCCCTTACCTCCTTTGTTGTCACCTTTTTCCATTCTGTACTCAGTCTCTCCTGGTACTTCCTCACACAAGTCTCCTTCCCAAGCTCACTTACTCTCACCACTCTCTTCACCCCAACATTCTCTGTTCTTCTCTGAAAACCCCTACAAATCTTCACCTAAGCCTCCACAAGATAATGATCAGACATCCCTCCAGTTGCACCTCTCAGCACATTAACATCCAAAAGTCTCTCTTTCGCGCGCCTATCAATTGACATGTAAGCCAATAACGCTCTCTGACCATCTCTCCTACTTACATACGTATACTTATGTATATCTCGCTTTTTAAACCAGGTATTCCCAATCACCAGTCCTTTTTCAGCACATAAATCTACAAGCTCTTCACCATTTCCATTTACAACACTGAACACCCCATGTATACCAATTATTCCCTCAACTGCCACATTACTCATCTTTGCATTGAAATCACCCATTCCTATAACCCGGTCTCATGCATCAAAACCACTAACACACTCATTCAGCTGCTCCCAAAACACTTGCCTCTCATGATCTTTCTTCTTATGGCCAGGTGCATATGCACCAATAATCACCCATCTCTCTCCATCAACTTTCAGTTTTACCCACATCAATCAAGAATTTACTTTCTTACACTATATCACATACTCCCACAACTCCTGTTTCAGGAGTAGTGCTACTCTTTCCCTTGCTCTTGTCCTCTCACTAACCCCTGACTTTACTCTCAAGACATTCCCAAACCACTCTTTCCCTTTACCCTTGAGCTTCGTTTCACTCAGAGCCAAAACATCGAGGTTCCTTTCCTCAAACATACTACCTATCTCTCCTTTTTTCTCATCTTGGTTACATCCACACACATTTAGACACCCCAATCTGAGCCTTCGAAGAGGATGAGCACTCCCCGCGTGACTCATTCTTCTGTTTCCCCTATTAGAAAGTTAAAATACAAGGAGGAGAGGGTTTCTGGCCGCCCGCTCCCGTCCCCTTTAGTCGCCTTCTACGACACGTGAGCAATGCGTGGAAAGTATTCTTTCTCCCATATCACCAGGGATATATATATATATATATATATATATATATATATATATATATATATATATATATATATATATATATATATATATATATATATATATATATATATATATATATATATATATATATATTTATATATATATAAATATATATTTTATTTATTTATTTTGCTTTGTCGCTGTCTCCCGCGTTAGCGAGGTAGCGCAAGGAAACAGACGAAAGAATGGCCCGACCCACCCATATACACATGTATATACATACACGTCCACACACGCAAATATATATACCTACACATCTCAATGTACACACATATATATACACACACAGACATATACAAATATATACACATGTACATAATTCATACTGTCTGCCTTTATTCATTCCTATCGCCAACTCGCAACACATGAAATAACAACCCCCTTCCCCCTCATGTGTGCGAGGTAGCGCTAGGAAAAGACAACAAAGGCCACATTCGTTCACACTCAGTGAACCACAGCTCCCTTTCCACATCCAGGCCCCACAAAACTTTCCATGGTTTACCCCAGACGCTTCATATGCCCTGGCTCAATCTATTGACAGGACGTCGACTCCGGTAAACCACAACGTTCCAGTTCACTCTATTCCTTGCACGCATTTCACCCTCCTGCATATTCAGGCCCCGATCACTCAAAATCTTTCTCACTCCATCTTTCCACCTCCAATTTGGTCTTCCACTTCTCCTGTTTCCCTCCACCTCTGACACATATATCCTCTTGGTCAATCTTTCCTCACTCATTCTTTCCATGTGACCAAACCATTTCAAAACATCCCCTTCTGCTCTCTCAACCACACTCTTTTTATTTCCGCACATCTCTCTTACCCTTACATTACTTACTCGATCAAACTACCTCACACCACATATTGTCCTCAAACATCTCATTTCCAACACATCCACCCTCCTGCGCACAACTCTATCCGTAGCCCACGCCTCGCAACCATACAACATTGTTGGAACCGCTATCCCTTCAAACATACCCATTTTTACTTTCCGAGATAATGTTCTCGACTTCCAAACATTCTTCAAAGCTCCCAGAATTTTCGCCCCCTCCCCCACCCTATGATTCACTTCCGCTTCCATGGTTCCATATATATATATATATATATATATATATATATATATATATATATATATATATATATATATATATATATATATATATATATATATATATATATATATATATATATATATATATATATATATATATATATATATATATATACATATATGTATATATGTATATATATATATATATATATATATATATATATATATATATATATATATATATATGTATATATATATATATATATATATATATATATATATATATATATATATATATATATATATATATATATATATATATATATATATATATATATATATATATATATATATATATATATATATATATATATATACATATATATATATATATATATATATATATATATATATATATATATATATATATATTTTTTTTTTTTTATACTTTGTCGCTGTCTCCCGCGTTTGCGAGGTAGCGCAAGGAAACAGACGAAGGAAATGGCCCAACCCCCCCCATACACATGTATATACATACGTCCACACACGCAAATATACATACCTACACAGCTTTCCATGGTTTACCCCAGACGCTTCACATGCCTTGATTCAATCCACTGACAGCACGTCAACCCCGGTATACCACATCGCTCCAATTCACTCTATTCCTTGCCCTGCTTTCACCCTCCTGCATGTTCAGGCCCCGATCACACAAAATCTTTTTCACTCCATCTTTCCACCTCCAATTTGGTCTCCCTCTTCTCCTCGTTCCCTCCACCTCCGACACATATATCCTCTTGGTCAATCCTTCCTCACTCATTCTCTCCATGTGCCCAAACCACTTCAAAACACCCTCTTCTGCTCTCTCAACCACGCTCTTTTTATTTCCACACATCTCTCTTACCCTTACGTTACTCACTCGATCAAACCACCTCACACCACACATTGTCCTCAAACATCTCATTTCCAGCACATCCATCCTCCTGCGCACAACTCTATCCATAGCCCACGCCTCGCAAACATACAACATTGTTGGAACCACTATTCCTTCAAACATACCCATTTTTGCTTTCCAAGATAATGTTCTCGACTTCCACACATTCTTCAGGGCCCCCAGAATTTTCGCCCCCTCCCCCACCCTATGATCCACTTCCGCTTCCATGGTTCCATCCGCTGCCAGATCCACTCCCAGATATCTAAAACACTTCACTTCCTCCAGTTTCTCCATTCAAACTCACCTCCCAATTGACTTGACCCTCAACCCTACTGTACCTAATAACCTTGCTCTTATTCACATTTACTCTTAACTTTCTTCTTCCACACACTTTACCAAACTCAGTCACCAGCTTCTGCAGTTTCTCACATGAATCAGCCACCAGCGCTGTATCATCAGCGAACCACAACTGACTCACTTCCCAAGCTCTCTCATCCCCAACAGACTTCATACTTGCCCCTCTTTCCAAAACTATATATATATATATATATATATATATATATATATATATATATATATATATATATATATATATATATATATATATATATATATATATATATATATATATATATATATATATATATATATATATATATATATATATATATATATATATATATATATATATATATATATATATATATATATATATATATATATATATATATATATATATATATATATATATATATATATATATATATATATATATATATATATAGAGGCATTTGGACGATTTTTGCAGGGAAAAAATGCAATTCAGTGAGATATGTATAAAAGAAAGAGACAGGAGGTCAAGAGAAAGGTGCAAGAGGTGAAAAAGAGGGCAAATGAGAGTTGGGGTGAGAGAGTATCATTAAATTTTAGGGAGAATAAAAAGATGTTCTGGAAGGAGGTAAATAAAGTGCTTAAGACATGGGAGCAAATGGGAACTTCAGTGAAGGGCGCAAACTGGGAGGTGATAACAAGTAGTGGTGATGTGAGAAGGAGATGGAGTGAGTATTTTGAAGGTTTGTTGAATGTGTTTGAGGATAGAGTGGCAGATATAGGGTGTTTTGGTCGAGGTGGTGTGCAAAGTGAGAGGGTTAGGGAAAATGATTTGGTAAACAGAGAAGAGGTAGTAAAAGCTTTGCGGAAGATGAAAGCCAGCAAGGCAGCAGGTTTGGATGGTATTGCAGTGGAATTTATTAAAATAGGGGGTGACTGTATTATTGACTGGTTGGTAAGGTTATTTAATGTATGTATGACTCATGGTGAGGTGCCTGAGGATTGGCGGAATGCGTGCATAGTGCCATTGTACAAAGGCAAAGGGGATAAGAGTGAGTGCTCAAATTACAGAGGTATAAGTTTGTTGAGTATTCCTGGTAAATTATATGGGAGGGTATTTATTGAGAGGGTGAAAGCATGTACAGAGCATCAGATTGGGGAAGAGCAGTGTGGTTTCAGAAGAGGTAGAGGATGTGTGGATCAGGTGTTTGCTTTGAAGAATGTATGTGAGAAATACATAGAAAAGCAAATGGATTTGTATGCAGCATTTATGGATCTGGAGAAGGCATATGATAGAGTTGATAGAGATGCTCTGTGGGAGGTATTAAGAATATATGGTGTGGGAGGCAAGTTGTTAGAAGCCGTGAAAAGTTTTTATCGAGGATGTAAGGCATGTGTACGTGTAGGAAGAGAGGAAAGTGATTGGTTCTCAGTGAATGTAGGTTTGCGGCAGGGGTGTGTGATGTCTCCATGGTTGTTTAATTTGTTTATGGATGGGGTTGTTAGGGAGGTGAATGCAAGAGTTTTGGAAAGAGGGGCTAGTATGAAATCTGTTGGGGATGAGAGAGCTTGGGAAGTGAGTCAGTTGTTGTTCGCTGATGATACAGCGCTGTGGCTGATTCATGTGAGAAACTGCTGAAGCTGGTGACTGAGTTTGGTAAAGTGTGTGACAGAAGAAAGTTAAGAGTAAATGTGAATAAGAGCAAGGTAATTAGGTACAGTAGGGTTGAGGGTCAAGTCAATTGGGAGGTATGTTTGAATGGAGAAAAACTGGAGGAAGTAAAGTGTTTTAGATATCTGGGAGTGGATCTGGCAGCGGATGTAACCATGGAAGCGGAAGTGGATCATAGGGTGGGGAAGGGGGCGAAAATCCTGGGAGTCTTGAAGAATGTGTGGAAGTCGAGAACATTATCTCGGAAAGCAAAAATGGGTATGTTTGAAGGAATAGTGGTTCCAACAATGTTGTATGGTTGCGAGGCGTGGGCTATGGATAGAGTTGTGCGCAGGAGGATGGATGTGCTGGAAATGAGATGTTTGAGGACAATGTGTGGTGTGAGGTGGTTTGATCGAATAAGTAACGTAAGGGTAAGAGAGATGTGCGGAAATAAAAAGAGCGTGGTTGAGAGAGCAGAAGAGGGTGTTTTGAAATGGTTTGGGCACATGGAGAGGATGAGTGAGGAAAGATTGACCAAGAGGATATATATGTCGGAGGTGGAGTGAACGAGGAGAAGTGGGAGACCAAATTGGAGGTGGAAAGATGGAGTGAAAAAGATTTTGTGTGATCGGGGCCAAAACATGCAGGAGGGTGAAAGGAGGGCAAGGAATAGAGTGAATTGGATCGATATGGTATACGGGGGTTGACGTGCTGTCAGTGGATTGAATCAGGGGATGTGAAGCGTCTGGGGTAAGCCATGGAAAGCTGTGTAGGTATGTATATTTGCGTGTGTGGACGTATGTATATACATGTGTATGGGGGTGGGTTGGGCCATTTCTTTTGTCTGTTTCCTTGCGCTACCTCGCAAGCGCGGGAGACAGCGACAGAGCAAAAAAAAAAGAAAAAAAAAAAAAATATATATATATATATATATATATGATACAGCGCTGGTGGCTGATTCATGTGAGAAACTGCAGAAGCAGGTGACTGAGTTTGGTAAAGTGTATGAAAGAAGTAAGTTAAGAGTAAATGTGAATAAGAGCAAAGTTATTAGGTACAGTAGGGTTGAGGGTCAAGTCAACTGGGAAGTAAGTTTGAATGGAGCAAAACTGAAGGAAGTAAAGTGTTTTAGATATCTGGGAGTGGATCTGGCAGCGGACGGAACCATGGAAGCGGAAGTGGATCATAGGTTAGGGGAAGGGGCGAAAATCCTGGGAGCCTTGAAGAATGTGTGGAAGTCGAGAACATTATCTCGGAAAGCAAAAATGGGTATGTTTGAAGGAATAGTGGTTCCAACAATGTTGTATGGTTGCGAGGCGTAGGCTATGGATAGAGTTGTGCGCAGGAGGATGGATGTGCTGGAAATGAGATGTTTGAGGACAATGTGTGGTGTGAGGTGGTTTGATCGAGTAAGTAACGTAAGGGTAAGAGAGATGTGTGGAAATAAAAAGAGCGTGGTTGAGAGAGCAGAAGAGCGTGTTTTGAAATGGTTTGGTCACATGGAGAGAATGAGTGAGGAAAAATTGATCAAGAGGATATATGTGTCGGAGGTGGAGGGAACGAGAAGTGGGAGACCAAATTGGAGGTGGAAAGATGGAGTGAAAAAGATTTTGTGTGATCGGGGCCTGAACATGCAGAAGGGTGAAAGGAGGGCAAGCAATAGAGTGAATTGGATCGATGTGGTATACCGGGGTTGACGTGCTGTTAGTGGATTGAATCAGGGCATGTGAAGCGTCTGGGGTAAACCATGAAAAGCTGTGTAGGTATGTATATTTGCGTGTGTGGACGTATGTATATACATGTGTATGGGGGTGGGTTGGGCCATTTCTTTCGTCTTTTTCTTGCGCTACCTCGCAAACGCGGGAGACAGCGGCAAAAAAAAAAAAAAATATATATATATATATATATATATATATATATATTTTTGTATATATATATATATATATATATATATATATTCATATATATATATATATATATATATATATATATATATATATATATATTTTTTTTTTTTTTTTTTTTTTTTCAAACTATTCGCCATTTCCCGTGTTAGCGAGGTAGCGTTACGAAGAGAGGACTGGGCCTTTTTTGGAATATCCTCACCTGGCCCCCTCTGCTCCTTCTTTTGGAAAATTAAAAAAAAAAAAAAAAAAAAAACGAGAGGGGAGGATTTCCAGCCCCCCGCTCCCTCCCCTTTTAGTCGCCTTCTACGACACGCAGGGAATACGTGGGAAGTATTCTTAATCCCCTATCCCCAGGAATAATATATATATATATATATATATATATATATATATATATATATATATATATATATATATATATATATATTTAACTGATGAATAATTCGAATGAGAAACTGCAGAAGCTGGTGACAGAGTTTAGGAAGGTGTATGAAAGAGGAAAGCTGAGAGTAAATGTGAATGAAAGCTAGGTCATTAGGTACAGTTGGCTTGAGGGACAAGTCATTTCGGAGGTAAGTTTGAATGGAGAAAATCAAGAGGAAGTGAAGTGATTCACATATCTGCGAGTGGATTTGGCAGTGGATGGAACCATGGAAATGGTAGTGAATCATAGGGTTGGGGAGGAGGCGAAAGTTCTGTTAGCGTTGAAAATGTGTAGAAGTCGATAACGTTATCTTGTAAAGAAAAAATGGGTATGTTTGAAGGAATAGTGGTTCCAACAATGTTATATGGTTGCGAAGCGTGGGCTATAGATAGAGTTGTGCGGAGGAGGGTGGTTGTGATGGAAGTGAGATGTTTGAGGACATTATTTGGTGTGATGTGGTTTGATCGAGTAAGTAATGAAAAGGTAAGAGAGATGTGTGGTAATGAATAAAGTAAGGTTGAGAGAGCAGAAGAGTGTGTACTTTAAACGGTTTGGTCACATGGAGAGAATAAGTGAGGAAAGATTGACAATGAGGATATTTGTGTCAGAGTTGGAGGGAACGAGAAGTGCATATATACATATATGCATACATAAATAGATATATATATATATATATATATATATATATATATATATATATATATATATATATATATATATATATATATATATATATATATATATATTTTTTTTTTTTTTTTTTTTTTTTTTTATACTTTGTCGCTGTCTCCCGCGTTTGCGAGGTAGCGCAAGGAAACAGACGAAAGAAATGGCCCCACCCCCCCCCCCCCATACACATGTACATACACACGTCCACACACGCAAATATACATACCTACACAGCTTTCCATGGTTTACCCCAGACGCTTCACATGCCTTGCTTCAATCCACTGACAGCACGTCAACCCCTGTATACCACATGACTCCAATTCACTCTATTTCTTGCCCTCCTTTCACCCTCCTGCATGTTCAGGCCCCGATCACACAAAATCTTTTGCACTCCATCTTTCCACCTCCAATTTGGTCTCCCTCTTCTCCTCGTTCCCTCCACCTCCGACACATATATCCTCTTGGTCAATCTCTCCTCACTCATTCTCTCCATGTGCCCAAACCATTTCAAAACACCCTCTTCTGCTCTCTCAACCACGCTCTTTTTATTTCCACACATCTCTCTTACCCTTACGTTACTTACTCGATCAAACCACCTCACACCACACATTGTCCTCAAACATCTCATTTCCAGCACATCCATCCTCCTGCGCACATCTCTATCCATAGCCCACGCCTCGCAACCATACAACATTGTTGGAACCACTATTCCCTCAAACATACCCATTTTTGCTTTCCGAGATAATGTTCTCGACTTCCACACATTCTTCAAGGCCCCCAGAATTTTCGCCCCCTCCCCCACCCTATGATCCACTTCCGCTTCCATGGTTCCATCCGCTGCCAGATCCACTCCCAGATATCTATAACACTTCACTTCCTCCAGTTTTTCTCCATTCAAACTCACCTCCCAATTGACTTGACCCTCAACCCTACTGTACCTAATAACCTTGCTCTTATTCACATTTACTCTTAACTTTCTTCTTCCACACACTTTGCGCTACCTCGTAAATGCGGGAGACAGCGACAAAGAAAAAAAAAAAAATACATATATATATATATATATATATATATATATATATATATATATATATATATATATTTTTTTTTTTTTTTTTTTCTTTTTTTTTTGCTTTGTCGCTGTCTCCCGCGTTTGCGAGGTAGCGCAAGGAAACAGACGAAAGAAATGGCCCAACCCACCCCCATACACATGTATAAACATACGTCCACACACGCAAATATACATACCTACAAAGCTTTCCAAGGTTTACCCCAGACGCTTCGCATGCCCTGATTCAATCCACTGACAGCACGTCAACCCCGGTATAACGCATCGATCCAATTCACTCTATTCCTTGCCCTCCTTTCACCCTCCTGCATGTTCAGGCCCCGATCACACAAAATCTTTTTCACTCCATCTTTCCACCTACAATTTGTTCTCCCACTTCTCCTCGTTCCCTCAACCTCCAACACATATATCCGCTTGGTCAATCTTTCCTCACTCATTCTCTCCATGTGCCCAAACCATTTCAAAACACCCTCTTCTGCTCTCTCAACCACGCTCTTTTTATTTCCATACATCTCTCTTACCCATACGTTACTTACTCGATCAAACCACCTCACACCACACATTGTCCTCAAACATCTCATTTCCAGCATATCCATCCTCATGCGCGCAACTCTATCCATAACCCACGCCTCTCAACCATGCAACATTGTTGGAACCACTATTCCTTCAAATATAACCAATTTTGCTTTCCGAGATGATGTTCTCGACTTCCACACATTCTTCAAGGCTCCCAGGATTTTCGTCCCCTCCCCCACCCTATGATCCACTTCCGCTTCCATGGTTCCATCCGCTGCCAGATCCACTCCCAGATATCTAAAACACTTTACTTCCTCCATTTTTTCTCCATTCAAACTTATCTCCCAATTGACTTGACCCTCAACCCTACTGTACCTAATAACCTTGCTCTTACTCACATTTACTCTTAACTTTCTTCTTTCACACACTTCACCAAACTCAGTCACCAGCTTCTGCAGTTTCTCACATGAATCAGCCACCAGCGCTGTATCATCAGCGAACAACAACTGACTCAATTCCCAAGCTCTCTGCATCCCCAACAGACTTGCCCCTCTTTCCAAAACTCGTGCATTCACCTCCCTAACAACCCCATCCATAAACAAATTAAACAACCATGGAGACATCACACACCCCTGCCGCAAACCTACATTCACTGAGAACCAATCACTTTCCTCTCTTCCTACACGTTCACATGCCTTACATCATCGATAAAAACTTTTCACTGCTTCTAACAACTTGCCTCCCATACCATATATTCTTAATACCTTCCAGAGAGCATCTGTATCAACTCTATCATATGCCTTCTCCAGATCCATAAATGCTACATACAAATCCATTCGCTTTTCTAAGTAATTCTCACATACATTCTTCAAAGCAAACACCTGATCCACACATCCTCTACCACTTCTGAAACCACGCTGCTCTTCCCCAATCTGATGCTCAGTACGTGCCTTCACCCTCTCAATCAATACCCTCCCATACAATTTACCAGGAATACTCAACAAACTTATACCTCTGTAATTTGAACACTCACTCTTATCCCCTTTGCCTTTGTACAATGGCACTATGCACGCATTCCGCCAATCTTCAGGCACCTCACCATGAGTCATACATACATTAAATAACCTTACCAACCAGTCAATAATACAGTCACCCCCTTTTTTAATAAATTCCACTGCAATACCATCCAAACCTGCTGCCTTGTCGGTTTTCATCTTCCGCAAAGCTTTTACTACCTCTTCTCTGTTTACCAAATCATTTTCCCTAACGCTCTCACTTTGCACACCACCTCGACCAAAACACCCTATATCTGCCACTCTATCATCAAACACATTCAACAAACCTTCAAAAGACTCACTCCATCTCATTCTCACATGTGAAAAAAGGAGAGATAGGTAGTATGTTTGAGGAAAGGAACCTGGATGTTTTGGCTCTTAGTGAAACGAAGCTCAACGGTTAAGTGGAAGAGTGGTTTGGGAATGTCTTGGGAGTAAAGTCTGGGGTTAGTGAGAGGACAAGGGCAAGGGAAGGAGTAGCAGTACTCCTGAAACAGGAGTTGTGGGAGTATGTCATGGAATGTAAGAAAGTGAATTCTCGATTGATATGGGTAAAACTGAACGTTGATGGAGAGAGATGGGTGATTATTGGTGCATCTGCACCTGGGCATGAGAAGAAAGATCATGAGAGGCAAGTGTTTTTGGAGCAGCTGAGTAAGTGTGTTAGTGGTTTTGATGCATGAGACCGGGTTATAGTGATGGGTGATTTGAATGCAAAGGTGAGTAATGTGGCAGTTGAGGGAATAATTGGTATATTTGGGGTGTTCAGTGTTGTAAATGGAAATGGTGAAGAGCTTGTAGATTTATGTGCTGAAACAGTACTGGTGATTGGGAATACCTGGTTTAAAAAGCGAGATATACATAAGTATACGTATGTAAGTAGGAGAGATGGCCAGAGAGCGTTATTGGATTACGTGTTAATTGACAGGCGCGCGAAAGAGAGACTTTTGGATGTTAATGTGCTGAGAGGTGAAACTGGTGGGATGTCTGATCATTATCTTGCTGAGGCTTAGGTGAAGATTTGTATGGGTTTTCAGAAAAGAAGAGTGAATGTTGGGGTGAAGAGAGTGGTGAGAGTAAGTGAGCTTGAGAAGGAAACTTGTGTGAGGAAGTACCAGGAGAGACTGAGTACAGAATGGATAAAGGTGAGAACAATGGAAGTAAGGGGAGTGGGGGAGGAATGGGATGTATTTAGGGAATCAGTGATGGATTGCGCAAAAGATGCTTGTGGCATGAGAAGAGTGGGAGGTGGGTTGATTAGAAAGGGTAGTGAGCGGTGGGATGAAGGAGTAAGATTAGTAGTGAAAGAGAAGAGAGAGGAATTTGGACGATTTTTGCAGGGAAAAAATGCAATTGAGTGGGAGATGTATAAAAGAAAGAGACAGGAGGTCAAGGGAAAGGTGTAAGAGGTGAAAAAGACTTCAAACGAGATTTGGGGTGAGAGAGTATCATTAAATTTTTGGGAGAATAAAAAGATGTTCTGGAAGGAGGTAAATAAAGTGCGTAAGACAAGGGAGCAAATGGGAATTTCAATGAAGGGCGCAAATGGGGAGATGATAACAAGTAGTGGTGATGTGAGAAGGAGATGGAGTGAGTATTTTGAAGGTTTGTTGAATGTGTTTGATGATAGAGTGGCAGATATAGGGTGTTTTGGTCGAGGTGGTGTGCAAAGTGAGAGGGTTAGGGAAAATGATTTGGTAAACAGAGAAGAGGTAGTAAAAGCTTTGCGGAAGATGAAAGCCGGCAAGGCAGCAGGTTTGGATGGTATTGCAGTGGAATTTATTAAAAAAGGGGGTGACTGTATTGTTGACCTCATGTTGAGGTGCCTGAGGATTGGCGGAATGCGTGCATAGTGCCATTGTACAAAGGCAAAGGGGATAAGAGTGAGTACTCAATTTATAGAGGAATAAGTTTGTTGAGTATTCCTGGTAAATTATATGGTAGGGTATTGATTGAGAGGGTGAAGGTATGTACTGAGCATCAGATTGGGGAAGAGCAGTGTGGTTTCAGAAGTGGTAGAGGATGTGTGGATCAGGTGTTTGCTTTGAAGAATGTATGTGAGAATTACTTAGAAAAGCAAATGAATTTGTATGAAGCATTTATGGATCTGGAGAAGGCATATAATAGAGTTGATAGAGATGCTCTGTGGAAGGTATTAAGAATATATGGTGTGGGAGGCAAGTTGTTAGAAGCAGTGAAAAGTTTTTATCGAGGATGTAAGGCATGTGTACGTGTAGGAAGAGAGGAAAGTGATTGGCTCTCAGTGAATGTAGGTTTGCGGCAGGGGTGTGTGATGTATCCATGGTTGTTTAATTTGTTTATGGATCGGGTTGTTAGGGAGGTGAATGAAAGAGTTTTGGAAAGAGGGGCAAGTATGAAGTCTGTTGGGGATGAGAGAGCTTGGGAAGTGAGTCAGTTGTTGTTCGCTGATGATGCAGCGCTGGTAGCTGATTCATGTGAGAAACTGCAGAAGCTGGTGACTGAGTTTGGTAAAGTGTCTGAAAGAAGAAAGTTAATGGTAAATGTGAATAAGAGCAAGGTAATTAGGTACAGTAGGGTTGAGGGTCAAGTCAACTGGGAGGTAAGTTTGAACGAAGAAAAACTGGAGGAAGTAAAGTGCTTTAGATACCTGGGAGTGGATCTGGCGGTAGATGGAACCATGGAAGGAAGTGGATCATAGGGTGGGGGAGGGGGCGAAAATCCTGGGAGCCTTGATGAATGTGTGGAAGTCGAGAACATTATCTCGGAAAGCAAAAATGGGTATGTTTGAAGGAATAGTCGTTCCAACAATGTTGTATGGTTGCGAGGCGTGGGCTATGGATAGAGTTGTGCGCAGGAGGATGGATGTGCTGGAAATGAGATGTTTGAGGACAATGTGTGGTGTGAGGTGGTTTGATCGAGTAAGTAACGTAAGGGTAAGAGAAATAAAAAGAGCGTGGTTGAGAGAGCAGAAGAGAGTGTTTTGAAATGGTTTGGGCACATGGAGAGAATGAGTGAGGAAAGATTGACCAAGAGGATATATGTGTCGGAGATGGAGGGAACGAGGAGAAGTGGGAGACCAAATTGGAGGTGGAAAGATGGAGTGAAAAAGATTTTGTGTGATCGGGGCCTGAACATGCAGGAGGGTGAAAGGAGGGCAAGGAATAGAGTGAATTGGATCGATCTGGTATACCGTGGTTGACGTGCTGTCAGTGGATTGAATCAGGGCATGTGAAGCGTCTGGTGTAAACCATGGAAAGCTGTGTAGGTATGTATATTTGCGTGCGTGGACGTATGTATATACATGTGTATGTGGGTGGGTTGGGCCATTTCTTTCGTCTGTTTCCTTGCGCTACCTCGCAAACGCGGGAGACAGCGGCAAAAAATATATATATATATATATATATATATATATATATATATATATATATATATATATATATATATATATAAGAGTCCACGGGGAAAAGGAAACACGATAAGTTCCTAAGTGCACTTTCGTGTAATAATCACATCATGGGAGACACAAGAGAGAAGTATAACAAAAAAATCAGTTGGTACGCAAGGAAGAGACGTATCTACGAAGCCATTCAGTAAACATGCAATTGTCCAAGAGAGACGATGAGGGTATCATAAACTTATCATTTTGCAAATTTGTCATCAATAGGGTTATCCAATTTTTATAGATAGTCACTACTCTTAAGATTATAGTGCTTTGTGTATTTGATAATAGAAGATTCAATGACATTTCTTGTAATAATGGAGTTAGAGTTGATAACTGAGATGGCATTACTCTGTTCAGTGCAATGATCATAGTTTTTAACATGATTAAACAAGGCATTTGATTCTTGTCCCGTTCTTATACCATATTTATGTTGCTTAAGTCTAAAAGAATGATTCTTACCAGTCCGCCCAACATAAAACCTATCACAGTTTCTTCAGGGCACTTTTTAGATGCTGAAGGCAACATTTACATTAAAGGATTTAAGCAACATGGGAAGTAAATTAGAATTATTACCAAAAGGGAAAACTAAACGATTGTTGGTGTCAATGGGAGGTTTAGGCTCAACTCTATAAAATGATCTCTTTGCTAACTTAAGGGATTTATCAATGAAAGATTTAGGTACTTTAAATTAGATCCAATAGAATATATCTTCTCAAACTCATCATCAATATACTCTGGACTGCAAATGCGTAATGCATTTGGGAACATAGATTGAAATGATGATAATTTAACACTGTCATGTTGAGATGAGGAATAATGGACATATAAGGATACTTTGGTAGGTTTTCTGTATATGCTAAACTTAAACTTGTTTCCTTGCCTATGGATTATGCAGTCTAAAAATGGGAACATTCCATTATTTTCATTTTGTACAGTAAATTTGATGGAAGGTTCTAAATTGTTATGTAAGGGGAAAAATATCTAAATTTTCATTTGTTGGCCAAAAACAAAGAACATCATTTACATATCTAAACCAATTTGCATTAGAAGGTAAGATAATTTTGTTTCAAAAAATTCGATGTAAAGATTACTTAGTACAGATTTTTTAGCCTAATAATCTCCATTGAATTGAACTACAGTCTTTTATACAACATTTTATCAGTTCAATGAAAACAGACTTTGAAACAGGTAAATGAATATCATCGAAGACATGAAATAAATATTCTAAAAGTCATCAATTTGAACTTTTGAGAACAGTGGGGCAACATCAAAGCTAACAAGTTTGAAATCAAAATTTTGTTAACCTTGTTAACTGAATTTACATTGTTCATGATATATGAATCTGATATCTTACCCACTAAAGGGCTTGATAAAGAAAATATCCATTTTGACAACTTATATGTGATGGAGCCTAATAAACTCACTATAGGCCTTGCTGGAAAGTTTAGTTTATTTGTTTTGATAAGTATATACATATGTGGCAATGAAGGGGACAAAGATGACAAACTTTTGACAAGAGAACCATTACCTTTAACAACAACTATAGTTCTTTATTGAAATGGGAATTAACTGCATTTAGGGGATCCTTTCTGAGTTTGAAGTATGTTGTGTCATCATTTAAGAGAATCTCCACCACATGTCTCTCACTACCTCCTGTCCTCAGCCAGAGAGACTGTCAAGCAAGCAACCTCACAGCACCACCAGA